>NC_033629.1:2306751-2606751 GCF_001540865.1 Ananas comosus
GTGGGTATTTTCATATTAATGGATTGGGGTAATCACAATATGTCTAATCTCTTTCTTTCTTCCTACCCGCAGGCTAATTGATATTATTTTTCTTTACATTCTAACCTTATATCTCTCTCTAAACTTATTTTTCTCCCTAAAATTCAACTTTTTTTCTCTCTCTAAACTAAGCTTTCTCTCTCTCTCTCTTTCTAAAATTTCAACTTTCTCACTCCTTCTAATTTCGACTATATTTTTCTTTCTATTTTTTAATTATGCTCTCTCTCTCTAACTTATACTCTCTCTCCCTTTTTTTCTAAAAAGATGTTGAAACTTTTGGTAACATTATCTAAAATTAATTAAATAAATAAATTGTATATTTTTTGTAATATTAAATAATATGGCTAATTAATATTACCGTGCGAACCAAACACAGAAATTTCACATTCTTAGTAATAGGATGAATAGAAATAAGATTCTCGGATATCTTTTATTCCTAGTAACCTTTCATAATGCGAACCAAACGCACCCTAAGGGTAAGGACAGGGTCCATATTAATACTACCCAAATATCGATTTAATATAAAGCATCTCAGCATTGCATTATCCTAAATGATGGCTAAACCATTATTACATAGCTTTATCATGTAAATTTTACATTTGATTCTCAAACTATGAGGCAGGTGATATTTTAGTTCTACAATTTTAAATTTTTACACTTNTATTTTAAAACTTTAGAAATATATGTGTGATCATTAGATTTTTATAGGAATAAATCAACGAATTCAAAACTATGCACAGATACATGTGAAATTATATTATTATGATTTATATTATTCTTTTGGGGGTGGTGATTTGTGATAGTATATTAGTAAATAGAGATTTTTTTAAAAAAAAAGTTATACAATAGACCCCAATGAATTTTAGAATTTGTTAAATAATCAGCTTCCATTTGAATTTTTATAATTAAACTTTTTAGATTTTATCAAATAATTTAATTAATTTGCCATTCTTTTCAAGAAAATTACTAATTGAACAAGCATTATGATCGTTTGTCCTGCATATGATTTTGTAAAACTCAAAATATAAGTAAACTTTTCTTTTTTTTTCTGACTCATAAAAAGTATAATAAAAATATGATAATTTAATCTTAGTAGTCCCTTGTGTGTGCAGTAAAGAGATAAGGCAAAGGACAGGCCCGGTCCAATTTAATATTACTCAAAGATCGATTTAATAGAAAGCGGCTCAAAATTATAATAAATTAAATTTTGAGTATGTACCAATAGATTGAGAACCAAATGTGCAATTTACGCTTAAGCTCTACAAAATTTCATGTACTAAAACCTTACCTAAATGTACAAAAAATACATTCGAGTATTCTTTTACTCGAACGAAAGTATGATAAAAAAAATTTAAAAAAGAATCTTTTAGAGATTCCTCTAAAATCAAATTGTCCAGAATGGGTTCGGGTGAGGTTCACAATCGCGACTAGAAATAAAAATCCAAATTTCAAACTCTAGCTCAGATCATGTTCGCCCCGGTTGTCGAAGCGTCAACTCTAAATTTAGGTCATTTTCTTCACACACTACTTTCTCCTCCCACTTGACTATTGCTCTGGCAATGGAATTTTTTAAAACTGAATTTAGGGCGTTTTGGGGCACAGAATAGGCCGGGAGACTAAGAGAAATCAATAAGTCTAACGGTTCAGATCGGCCGATATTCATCACCTTTCTTGCTTCGAGTGCCGGCTCGATCGCCGCAGTATCGTCACTCCTGCTGGACTCTTTCCTACGGAGCAAAAAGCATAATTCGGCCGCCTTCCCTGGTATTTCTACGGCGGCTACCCTCCGACGGAAGGCTAATAATTCCACGCACTCACCCTTGCGTAACTTTTGCTCTGCGACGACGATCTTCCACTCGGCGCCACCCTTGAGAACTGCCCCGAGCGTCCCGTCCCACTGGGTGAGCGTCACGCCGATCTCGCGGTCCCCCGCGATAAGCCGCACCGCCAAGCCGCCATGCTTCCTCCCAACCTCCGTCTGCTTCCTCCTACGATCACCGCCGTCGGTGCCGAAGCTTTTTTTATCATATTTCTTGCGCTTCTTGGTCATGAGGTAGAGGAGGTTGGCGTCTCGCCGCTCGCTGGGGGAGAGGAGGGGGAGGAGGCGTTCGCGAACATCGGCGATGGGGATGAGGAAGCGGTTTTGTTGCGTTTCAACGTCGGATCGCTGTAGAATTTTCTTGGTCACCAACTCGAAAGCCATGAGAACTTCTTGATGAATTATCTCGTTAATTAAGTAGTAGCGCTCGTGCATGCATGCATAATTATCGTCTGTGTATATTTATATAGGTTGCGGCAGGAATTTTTTGTAATTAGTACGTACTAATCCTAGATAAATTTGGAATTGGGCGACACATAACTTTGATTGTTTGTAATTACTACACACTAATCCTAGTCGTATTTGGAATTGGACACATCGATTTGAATCTCCACCGTTGGATATTATTAAATCCGAAATTTATGAAATTGGTATTCACGAAATAAAAAACGCAATCCTAGTCCGAATTGGTTTTAACATTTATGATTATTTGCATATATATCCCTATAAAATAATAAATTTAAATATCATCTCTTACAAACTTTTAATTATTTAATTACCTCTCTCCAAAGTTGCATTGGTTTGCAAATATATCCTTTTTCTCAAATCGGTCGGCTAAAATTGATGTTTTTATGTATAAAATAACTGTTTTATTATTTTAAAAAATGTATTTTTAAAATTTTTTAATTTTATTTATTATTTTTAATATTTTTTTTGTATATTTAATGCCATTATTTATATTAATTATAACAAATTATCGATAATTTTCTTATAAGAATATAATTCTAACAATCAAAATATAGTGGTCGACTAATGATAACTATAGTTATCATGTAGAAAATATTTACATATATATGAAACTTTAAAAAGGATATAAATGTGTATGTGATAATTAGAATTTTAGAGAGATAATTCAAGAATTTAAATCTTTATAATTATAGATATGTAATGTAATTATCCATAGAATTTATTATAGTTTCTATTATCTATCTAATAGTGGTAATTTTTGATAGTATATTCGTATGAGATTTTCTTTTTTTAAAGAAAATGTGCAATAAACCCTACCAAATCGTTTTTAGAATTTATTAAATAAACTGTAAAATTTTACTTTTTAACATTATTTTTTTAGTTCTGTGAAATAATCTAATTAATAGGTTTTTTTTTTCAGCGAAAATTTTCAATTAAACAAACATTCTCATCATTAGGCCTTCAAAATTTCTTTCTATATATTCATACAAATCTCCAAATTTTAACATTTTCTTACAAGAATTTTAAGAGTTGAATGTACATTATCGAGGAAAGATGCTAATCTTGGATTTTTTTTTTTTTTTTTGAAACGATAGTACAAAATTGAGGGACTGATATAGATAGATAGAAAGATTGAGAATTTTTTTGAAATTTTATGAAAAGTTCGCGACTTAATTATATAGAAATTACCCCCAAAAAAGTTAAAAATGTACGGTAACCGCCCTCAACTAAACCAATTAATGGTTAAAAACTTATATAATCTTTAAAATTTGATAAAATATTTTATTAGCTAAGTATAAAAGCTATAAAAAAAAAAAAGTTAGATGTAGCCTACTTTGTTGCCAGATCTATCCAGTAGGATATAAGACACGGATTAATTAATAATTAATAAATTAAATATAATGCAAAATTTCAGTTCGTTAAATTTAGAGTTTAATAATAATCTTTCATCAGAACCAAACTTACGGAATGAGAAGTGTAAACATCCGGTCCTTAATTATATATGCTGTTATCCAAAAAAATAAATCGTTTAGAAATCATCTAAAAAAATCAATAGTTTAGAAATCATGCTTAGAAATATATATTACTAGTATATTTTAAACTGATGCATACTTTGTATTTGTGAGAGGAGATAGAGAGAGAGAGAGAGAGAGAGAGAGAGCATGAGGAGATGGGCTAAGGCACGTAGTCCACAATGAGTGAGGAGCAAACAAGGAACCTCTTTTTCCCTACTCGAGGAGCAAATAAAATTCCCCAAACCACCTTTCTCATTTAAGTTCTTTAGACCCTGCAACCAACCAAGAATAAAACAATTCTCTCTCTTTCCCCCTCCCACACACATACCTGAAGACCCCTAAATCATCTATCTATCTATATATATATATATATATGAAACACATCCATGTATAACCAACATATAAACACCTACTAAGATCTCTCTCTCTCTCTCTCTCTCTACATATACATATACATATACATATATAACTATCTCTTCTTGGTTCATCGCAACTTCATCTTAAAGTACTGGTAAAACATTTTCGAAACAATTTAAGAGGCCCTCATGGCGAAATTCGAACCCACAAGCACCTGGGAGCACACGGACAAAGTCGACACCCTCCGCGTCGTTGTTCCAGGCAATTATTTCTCGTACTCATGATCGATCGTACGAATTGTTTGGTTGCTCGCATTTCAGATTGCACTGTAGATACAACTTCCGTTAAACACAAAAAATCTTGGTTTGCTGTAGTTGCATCTACATGCATGCTGTGGATCTGTTTTATCTGCATGCTAAAAGAGAAGAAGTAGGTTTCTTCGTGTTTTAAAGCTTTATAAGATTCTTTGCAAGATATGTGATAGGGTGAGCATAAATCAATTCCATTCGGTTTTTGTAGTTATTTTTACAAATCGGACCGAGCCGAATTACAGGCAAGAACCGAACCGACCGGACCGGACCGGACCGGACCGAAATAATTCGATTGGTTCTGTTCAGTATATTTGATTTTAAAAAAATATTTTTATTTGATTTATATATTTTTAAACTACTAAAAACAAGATATGATTATGATTATTTATGTTAAAAATCATTAATCTGAGAAAAATAATAATTAATATCTCTAATTATTTGATTATTATTTAAAATTAATGTACGATTTATTAAAAAAATTTAGGCCTAATATATGTTAAATTTCTAAAATTTCGATTTATTCGGTTCTTTTCAGGTTTTTAAATTTTAGAACTGAATCAAACCGAGTTATTTGTAAAATCGAACCAAACTAACTGATTTCAGACGGTTCGGTTCGGTTCGGTAGTTCGGTTTTAATCGAATAGTGCTTGCCCCTAATTTGAATGGCTCTTCATTTAATACCTTGCTTGAGAAGAATGACAAGTTGCGAAAATTTAAAGCTTAAGGGTCTATTTGTAAAAGTGCTAAATATAAATTACGAAACAACTTTTCTAATATATATACCGTATTTAACAATCCTCCTCATGTTCGGACACAAGATTTTCTGATAGTACTAACGCGACGTGAACTTAAAAAATTAAATGAATTACAGAAACCTGATAGGGAATCAGAATCTCCTGCTCTGATATCGTCTAAAACAATTGATTACTCTGAAATCTTAAGCTTGTAGAGAACGAACGGTGTGTTTCGGTGTTTCAGCCTGTTATGAATTTATGAGCGCCGGCTGTTTGTACGTAGGGTTCAAGAGGGAGCACCTGAAGGTGCAGGTGGACAGCTCCAGGAACCTGCGGGTAAGCGGGCAGGCCGGCGACGGGCGGCAACCGTTCTCGAAGGATTTCCGCGTCCCGGACGGCTGCAACCTCGGCGGTATCCGTGCCAAGTTCGACAGCGACACCGAGACGCTAGTCATAACACTTCCAAAGGTTGAGAAGGCCGCCGCCGCCGGCGGTTCTGCGGACAAAGCGGAACCGCAGAAGGCCGGGCAACAGAAGTTGACAGAGCCGCCACAGCTGATGCCGGCTGCGGATAAAGGTGCTGCTGCGAGCGACGGTGGTGCGGCGGCGGGGGCGGGGGCGGGGCCGGGGCCGGAGCGGCGGCTGGGAATGAGGGCTCCAGGAAGGGCCATGTTGGTGTACACAGTTGTGGGGGTGTTGGTGCTTGTTTTGGCAGGGGTTTGTTTCTACTTGAGCTATGAACTGAGAAAGGCCACCACTGCAGGTGAGAAGAAGATTGTAATGGGAGTACCTGAGTGAACTTGCCCTGTGCTGTCAGAATAAGTGCTTTCAGAATAAGCCCAAAAGTGTTGCTGCAGAGTAATATCTGAGTATAAACGTACAGAACTGTGCAACAAGTTTATTCATGTGTGATTGGGATTGATTTTATCTTCTTCTTCTTCTTTCTCCTTTGTTTTTTTTTTTTTTTTTTTTTTTTTTGCTACTGTAATGGTGCAGTGGTTACAACTTACAATAATTTTGATTAAACATGATTTGAAATGTTTTTTGTTTTTTGTGGTGTGTGTGTGTAGGCTCTCTCTCTCTCTCTCTCTCTCTCTCTCTCTCTCTCTCTCTCTCTCTATATATATATATATATATATATGAGTCCGGCTACTATACTTTTATAAGTATAGATCTCTTTATATTTATAAGTTTTCAGCCGTTAGATTTACCTTTTTGACCATTTTCATTTGTCAAATCATACTATTCAACGAACCATCCACTCAACCTTAAAGAACCAGTACTATTATTCTAACAAGAAACCACTATCATCACAACCGCACATTCCTTTATCCAACGGTCGAAAATTTATAAGTATAAAAGGATCTATACTCATAAGAGTATAGAGTATAGTAACCCTAACCTAATATGTGAAGATGTTGTCGATTAGGTAAGTTCTAGTTTTTCGAATTTCGAAGATGATACCTGCAATAGCATCAATTTTCTAAGATAATTAACATTGATTTTGAAAAGCTAAAGTAGTATGTACACAAAGCTGACTCATCAATAATTTTATAGTCAAATATAAAAAATTGAATTTGGCGTTGAATACGATTGGCTCATAAATTAGTTACATAATATGTATGAAGTGCCCACGGGCTTCTTCAACATAACCAAATAAGTAAAGAAAAATAAAATAAAACTTCATTTTGCTCAACACCACACGAAATTACCCAATTTACCAAAGTCGGTGGTTAAATATTCCACGCTGCCGAATAAACCAATTTACCAAAGTCGGCGGTTAAATGTTCCCCACTGCCGGATATAATACTCTAAACTAATTCAACGTAACTTATCTCATAGAATAAGAAGTCGGTGGCCAAACAAATCGTACTGCCGACTCTCTTAGGCTATTTGACTAAATTTTGAAAAAGAACGGGAATAAAATAACTAAATTCGATGGAAAATAAGTTGGTCAATTACAATATTACAGCGGTAGAAATTCATAAAAGGGACAATTCATATGCATTGCTGTAAAGTTTTAAAATTACAAATTTATTTATGCAAGATTTTAATTATCAAATATATATGTCACTCGAAAGCAGTAACAGATCTAGAAATTTTTCATAATAGGGTTAATATATAATGTACTAATTATATTTTTATGTACTATAACAACTCAAAACAACTACTATTCACAAATAAAAAAATAAATTTACGATTAAAAGAAGTAACTAAAGATCAATGTACATACCTAATACTTCGCAATTTTAATTGGGTGGAAAGAGATTTAATGAGCACCTAAATGGGGTTGGGGTTGGCCTTTGGAGTCTTAATAATATATGAATTAGATTAAATAAGGTTGAAACAAGGGTAAAAAGAAATATTGTGTGGGGGGAGAAGATAAGTTTAGCAGGTCCGACAAAATGTCGGACCTGTTACCTTTCCTTTTCTTCTCTTTTCTTTTTGGGGAAACTTCAAATACCCCTCCCGTGGTTTCGCACTTTTTCACTTTAGTACCATGTGGTTTAAAATGTATCAAGTTAGCACCCTGTGGTTTTGCACTTTTTCACTTTATTATCCTGTGGTTTCAAGTGTATCAAGTTAATTAGTACCCTGTGGTTTCGCACTTTCTCACTTTAGTACCCTATGGTTTAATGTTTATATACCCTGAAATGGATAATAAAAAGAAAAAATTGAAATCACAGGGTACTAACTTGATACAAAAATGAAACCACAGAATACTAACTTGATACACTTAAAATCACAGGGTACTAAAATGAGAAAGTGCGAAATCACAGAGTACTAACTTAATAAACTTTAAACCATATGGTACTAAAGTGAGAAAGTATGAAACCACAAGGCGGGTATTTGAAGTTTCCCCTTTTCTTTTTTATGCTTTTCTATTGTTCTCGTGGGCTGACTACATGTGGACCGATGTAAATTGAAGAATGATGCTGCTTAGAGTATTTGAGTATTTGTTGACACTATTTTAGGGTCAACTTTTGCTCCAAAGTAGGGTAGCGGTGGAGACTGTAGACCACCTGCTTAAAAGGGGATGGTCCGGCAATAATGTTTGTGTAATGTGTTGGGTAGCGGTAGAGACTGTAGATCACCTTCTAGTGAAATGTGTCGTTTCTAAGTACCTCTTCGTTTCGCTTCCTGGGGAGCTCCATGCCCTTCCCTTGCTCGACGACGTTTATAACATCTGAGAGGAGCTGCGGGGGAAGGGGACACCAATGGACAGGTTTAAGGCCCAGAGTCTCGTGGCGGCCTTGTGGTGGATAATTTGGGGCGATAGAAATAACGTTATTTTTCGAAACCTACCCTTTGACATTTTCTTTGCTGCTCATCGTGTTGAGGTATTAGTGAAGGAGTGGGCCACCTTCTGTTAAGCTAGGGCAAGTCTGTGTTGTACTACCCATTCTCTCAATATGTGTTTTTGTATCTTGTTTGTTTTCCAACTTCATCTTGTTTGTTTTTCTTTCTGAGGCTCAGGCTGCCTCAATCTATATAGTTAAATTTATTTTCTTATTGAATGAAACAGGTAGCGTGCTACCTTTCTCTAAAAAAAAAAACTTTTGCTCCAAAATGGGTCAAAATGCTAAAGTAAGGCCTTTCATTTGGCTAGTTAGTAGTGGGTCAATAAACCCTACTAACAATATAAGGACTGCCACTGGTTGTAAACTTCAAAATATGCAAATTTATTCTTAATTGTTTAAAACCGACTATTAGTTTTCATCATTAGTTACCATTGTGCTCTTGTAAAACAATAATTAGAATTCTATGTAGAATAGTACAAAAGTTAATAAAAAATTAACGATACTTTAAAAGATATTTATTCAAGAATCGAAAATCAACTTATAGAAGAAAAGTAAACTTTGACTGATAAACTCTTGTAGAGAAACTGATATGCAACACCGCTGCTTTGCATTTAAACCTTCATAAAAAGCAATTAACTACGTACAATCACAGATTTTGCAACTACAACAAACAACAAATTTATTACAAATAATAATGATTCATCACACTTTATTTATTATTATTTTCCATTGAAATATTCTTGACAAATAATAACTCAAATGTGGACCAAACAAAACACACTAATTAAACCAAAACAACAACACTCTAAACCACAATGACCACAGCAGTTGCCACCAACACCAAGATCATCCTCATCATCATAGGAAGTGCTTGGTATCCACACACTCTAATCCTCGTCGCGGAGCTCGAGGGCGGGGGCGGCGAGGGGGAAGCAGGGCTCGGGGCGACGTTGACATTGGGGTCGACGGTAATGACGAGCTTCATCCCTTGCAGGCAGTGCTTTCCGTTCCCCTTTCCGCACAGAAACCACATTCTGCCGGCGTTCGTGAGGGGGATCTTGTCGTTCCCGGTCGAATAGACTGCACCTGTTGTCGGCACGCGGCACGCTTTGAAATCTGGGCCCGACACTTTGAACACGTTGTGCGCGCCGGGGGTGTAATTGAACACTACAGGAAATTTGCTGTTGGGTAAATATAAGAATATAAACATATCATTCTTTATCGGCTCAAGCTTTTAGAGATAACGTTTGTTTCATTTAATTTTTACATTGGTCACATTTTTAATTTGGATGTTATTTTGTGAATTTCGAGTACTTGTGCGAGAGGAGAGGAGTTTAAATTGTTTTGTTGAAATTCGGCAATTGGAGACTATGATTTGCCGTATTGTAGTTGGTGACAAAAAAAAGAGTGGTCTTTGCTCAGGTAAAAATGCACCGAGGCCCTCTCAACTACAAGAATTTTAAAAAAGATCCAACAACCTTTTTTTTCTTTTTTCTTTTCTTATTGAAGCTTTCTTATTTTATTTTAAATTTAAATTATTCTAATTAATAAATTAATATTAATTTTATTAAGTTAAATCGTTCTATTAACTATATTATATAGTTTCATCTGCTAGAATAATTGAATACATCGGACGACCCGAAATGCAAGAGATTTAATTTAAAGATTCCATTCGTAGAATAATGGGAGAAAAAAAATGTTTTCATAGTTTTTCTGAACATGTTACCATACACGTCAGTTAGTAGGACGCTACAATAGAATAGTTCTATATCGGATAAGAAAAAAAATATGATTGAAAATATAAAAATTAAAGATCCTAATAATAATAATAATTTAACTATTTTAGGCTAATAGTTTAGAGCTCAATGAGTTATCAGTACTAGTGAGATTGGATCGTTATATTTAATATCAAAGCTAAATTACTAGGCAAAAACTTCGGATGAAAAAGAAAATATAATAAATATTGATCTATGGCTAGCATAGGACCACCGATAATTAAAATACACATTTCTTTTATATCAGTCATGCATCAATATTTAGTAAACTAAATTAGGCTATGGAACTGATTATAATATTTTTAAAAGTTCGAACCATTATAATATTTTTAAAAGTTCGAACAAAAAATTACAACAAATTAAGGTTTGAGGATTAAAGTGTCACTCGCCTCATAGTTTGAAAACCAAAGGTGCAATTTATCTTAAAAAACTGAACTTAAGCATTTGGACTAGTGGTTTAGGACCTGACGCGTTATTATACTTATATACCAATCATATAAAAGCGATTAATTTGACATTAACCATGATTATTATTGAAAATTACTTTACCTAATGTGTCACCAATTCTAAACTGCTTTCCCTCAGCCCAAGCTGTGTAGTTTCCGTTCAGGTTCCACCCACCCTCGTCGCCGACGACGTAATCCATGGCGACGGCGACGGTCGGGAAAATCGCGACGGCGGCGATGGCAAAAGCCGCGAGAATTTGCTTCGAAGTCATTGAAGAAGAATTCCTCAGGATTACTGCTGCTGCTACTCGAAGAATATTAACGAACAAATTTAGTAGTAGTGGTTGGGAATGTTGGTGTATTGTAGCTTACTAGAGTCTAGATGTGTATATATAGCGAGAGATAGAGCTCTCTAATTGGTGATCATATACAATTTTCATTGTTATATTTTTGTAATATTTTAGTTGGTTGATAACAGAGTGAGGCGAAGGACGGCATAGTTTCGACCGTTGGTTTGATTTTTGCCAACTGGTTGTTGTTGCTGTAGGAGATTTGAGAAGGGAAAAAAAAAAAAAAATAATAATAATAATAATAATAATAATAATAATAATAATAATAAATAGAGAGAGAGAGAGAAGAGAGAAAGTGTTCGACGACATTGTCAATGAAAAGGGGGGTTTAGAACAATGCTCACAAATGTTGTTGGAATTAATCTTATTGGTACCTTTTAGTGGTCGCTTCTATTTGTTGTTTTACGCGTAGCTCGTTATTCCATAGCCGCTTCCTTTTCTTTTCTTTGTTTTTCCTATCAATACTATTATACTAGAGCTACTGTGAAATTATAATGGGTAAATTTCGATTTGCCTCTTTGTGATACAGCGTATTTTTATTTTGCCGTCTCGTGATTTCAAAAGTTGTATTTAATTAACTACGTGTAGTATAGCATATTTTTACTTTATTCTCTTGTAAATTTTTTGTTTACTTTAACTATAAAAATATATTGTTAAATAGGACGCTACTGGACGCTACTCCATGACTGTCCTCTTTGACAAGCACTATAACAGTGGGGGGCCTGTTTATTAAAATCTTTTTAGTAGTTCGTTGTTGAGTATCTATTTAGATCTTAAAATGATAATAAAAATTAACATTTTGCAGACATTGAATGAAAACTGAGACGCAGAGACGATGTAAAATGACAAATTTATCTCTTGAAAATTAAGCTACAAAATAATGATGGCATAATGTTTCATACTCAAGGATAACCAACTCTAGACCAACTTTAGAACTTGCAATTTCAAATAGTAACAGTTGCTGCATCTACTGAACAGGCAATTTAACACACTAGCAACATCCAACACAGCAGCGTCTAAGCCATAAAAATGGAACCTCCCAAAACGCTTTACTCTCATTTATGAACCCAGTTGTAAAACTGCGGGGAGAGGGAAAAAAAAAAGGTGGGGGGGATGACCAGAGTACGTGACAAACAACCGTTGTAATGAGCCTCAAAATGATAACACAACATATAAAGAACAGTATCCCAAAAAAAGACCCCTAACATTCAATCCGCATGACCAGCATTTTACCGAACCCAATAATTATTAATAACCATTTGTGGAGAACACCTTCAAACCGAGATAGTAGGAATTAGGCGTTAATGAGGGGTTTATTTGGCGCTGGCGAGCTGGGTGCGGAGGAGCTTGGTGGCGGCAACCATGTTGGTGAGGGCGGGCTTGACCTCTGCATACTTGCGGGTCTTGAGCCCGCAGTCAGGGTTGACCCACAGGATGTTGCTCTCGAGCACCGCGAGCATCTTGTTGATCCGGTCCGCGATCTCCTCCGCGGACGGGATCCTCGGGGAGTGGATGTCGTATACTCCGGGGCCGATACCTGCGCCATACTTGACACCCTCGCGGAACACGGAGAGGAGCTTCTCGTCGGAGCGGGAGTTCTCGATCGTGATCACGTCGGCGTCCATGTCGATGATCGAGTGGATGATGTCGTTGAAGTTGGAGTAGCACATGTGGGTGTGAATCTGTAAGAAGAGAATAGCTGTTTAGCACAATTAAGCGAAGAGAGAATAGAACTGCGTTCAGTTCAGGAACAGCAGCGGGCATTCTCAAGTTATCATCCCAGCAACCATTATAACTAAATTAAACATAAATTTGTTATGGTTCATGATTATCCTATGATATAATCTCATAACCCAAGGAGAAGAAACGTTATACCCACTAAATTTACATTATACCCACTAAATTTATCCTCCAGCCTAACTGCACCTCATGGATCAAGAGGGGGATAATATGAAAGAAAAGTACCTGAGTAGTGTCCTGTACACCACAGTTGGTGATCCTGAAGGAGTGGACGGCCCAATCCAAGTAGAAAGCCTGCTCTGACTTGCGGAGGGGCAATCCTTCCCTGAGTGCAGCCTCATCAATTTGAATAACCTGCCACGAAGTATGAGGAAGTTTGAAATGTCATCATTTGTGGTAAGTTGTATATAAAACGATAAAAGAGAAGGGAAAAAAGGCTACCTGAATACCGGCAGCTTCCAAATCCTCGACCTCTTTCTTAATCGCAAGAGCAATCTGATAGCACGTCTCGAACCTAGCAAATTGATAAATACCATTTTTAAAATATTTTTAAATAGTATAGGGAAGAATTTCAAGGAAATTTCAGTACTTGCAGCTGACCTAGGTTGGTCGTTCCTGACGAAGGACCAGTTGAGGATCGTGACGGGGCCGGTCAACATTCCCTTCATTGGTCGAGCAGTCATGCTTTGTGCCGCAGAAGACCAGAAAACAGTCATGGCCTTGGGGCGGCTCACATCACCGTAGATGATGGGCGGCTTAACACAGCGGGACCCATAAGATTGCACCCACCCATTGACTGTGAATGCAAATCCAGAGAGTTGCTCTCCAAAGTATTCAACCATATCATTTCTCTGCGCGAAATAATTTAGATTATACCATCACTGTAACAATTGCACATAACATCCGAGCTCTCTCTTATACGACAAAAGATCAGCACAATACAAACAAAAGGTAAAATGTAAGTGTAATGAATTCCAGTTTGGTCTCCAGTCTTTCACTCCAAGAGATTGAAGTTAACCTAATTTCTTGCAATTGCATCTTCGTTGTATTTTCCATCAGAAACATCCCACAAAAGCTAGGAGCGGTGCAAATAAACTAATGAATGTATAGATTTTCCATGACATGAACCGAGGGATGAGATTCTAAGATATTAAAGCTCAGAAGCTAAATATTGAAATTCAGAGGCCAATTGTTTAAGTGAAAGAATATTAATCAAATTGCACTTCATTATAAGCTAAGGGACCACCAATTACATTTTACCTGATAAACAGTTATGCAATAAAAGCAAAAATTCTCACCTCAGGCTCTCCATGGACCAGGACATCGATGTCAAGTTCTTCCTGAAGCTTGACAACCTTGTTGATTTCCTCCTTAATGGCATTCACGTACTCCTCTTCAGAGATTCTACCAATATATAAAGCGTAAGGAAACAAGAGAGGCGATTGTATGAGATCAGCATACTAAAATAAAATAAAGATAGTAACCTACTTGTTTGCCTTGTACTCCCTTCGGACTCTCCTGAGTTCGACTGTTTGTGGGAAGGAACCAATGGTAGTGGTAGGAAGGATCGGAAGATTGAGCTTCTTCTGTTGGGCATCAAGTCTAGCACTCACATTTGTAGCTCGGCGGTGGTCGGAGCCCTTCAAAGCAGCAGCCTGAAAATATGCAGCACAATATCTGATCAAGTACTTGCAGCACCTTCACTCATATTAGACGCTATTATTATAGAGTAGCATCTACATACAGCTTTTTGAACTTCTTCGTTGGTCACTCTAGGAGAAGACTTCCTCGATGCCTGAGCAGCAGCATTTGCGGAGAAGAAAGCCTGCAGATAGAGATTAATAAATAATCCAACATGCCAAAAGACTTCAAGTTACTACAAGTGAAGCACTGCAAAATCACCTTGGTATTTGCATACCCCTGTAAAATCTGAAATTGTTTAGGCCCCGTTGAAACCGAGGTTTATTAGCACCTTACCATAATTTGAGGGGTTATTGAACTCATGGGGAAAAAGTTGGTTTTCTATCACAAGGAGTTTTGCAAAGAGGGACTTTTTAAGTATAAGGGTATAAATGCAAGAGATTAAGTTTTCACAGGCATACATGAGAATCCAAGTTTTTGAAGAGATATGGCATATGCACATACACATAAACCTTGTAAGTTTTGCACCGTTAGATCTATCCCTTTGACCAATTCCACCTTTCAAATTATGATATTCCACCAACCACCCGCTCAACCCTAGAAGACCACTATTATCCTAACCCTACAAATTTTCATCCAAAAACCGAAAGCCTACAAACACTAATGACTTGGTGCTTTTAAAAGCATAGGAGCTCAATTCTATATATATATATATATATATATATATATATATATATATATATANAATCCAAGGATCTATCTAGATTGTATCTATCACCTAGAGGGGGGTGAATAGGTGATAGATATAATCTAGATAGATCCTTGGGTTCCTCAAAACTTTCACGGGAATCTTACTTAGAACTACTCCTACGAAAAGTAGTAGATGCGAAAAAAGGAAAATATTACAAGTAGACTACTACTGCGAAAAGCAGTAGAAAATGCAAAGGGAATAAAAGTGGTCTTCTATTCCCGAAAAAAAGACCTCTCTTTTGGGCACAAGAGAAGCGGCGGACGAGCTGCGGTGGTCTGAGTCACAAGACGTGGTTGTGTCCCTCTCCCACTCGGGTTCTAGTTGGAACCGGAGCACAAAGGGCAAGGGCGGCCATGGAATGGGCCATCGCAACCAGCAGAGACCAACGGCAGTGCGGCGACTGAGGAGCGGCGGCAGCCAGATCTGAATAGATCTGGCCGAGCTCCCTTCCATCTCAGGCTTGGGCTCAGCTTGGGCTCGGGCTCGGGGAGGATTTGGGGTCGGCGGCCAAGCCGAGGAGAGGCTACTAGATCGCTTGCCAGTGACGGTGGCCGAGCGATGCGGCACAGTCGAGCCTAGGGCTTCGGCCCAGGCACACCCAAGAGAGAGAGAGAGAGAGAGAGAGAGAGAGAGAAATCTAGTGAGAAAGGCTCTGCAAGGGCCCTCCACCGGTCGGGGAGTTGTCGGCGACAGGGGAGAAGTATGGCAGCCATACAGGGTGCCGGGGAGGGTGGCTCTAGGGTTATGGTTTCACTCAATAAACCTCTCACTCTCTCTCTCTCTCTTTCTCTCTCTCTTTCTCTCTCTCTCTTTCTCTCTCTCTCTCTCTTTATATATATATATATGCATACACATGTTGTATATACATATACATATATACCCAAAAAGGATGGAGGATTTGCACATAAGTCCTTTTAACACCTTCGAATTTTGCATCGAGCACTTACCAGCATAAAATACTTTCATCTTAGTCCATCTCCATACTAATATATGTGCATTTTGATACTCAAGAATGCCACGTTTCAGTCCGAAAAAAGCCTTTCGATCACAAAGCTCTCCCACAACTTCATCTCAATGCTATATTGCACAAGAAAAGCCGAATTCTACGAAATTTGAGATGTAAGATCTTCTCTGAGTCTACTTTTATGTAGATCCCTCCACTTACCAAAACTATAGAAGTTTTCACATAAAATGATAGCCTCTTCGCAGGGTGCTCCATTTCTACACTTTGCAAAAATTGCAATTTAGCATTCCAATTAATGAATTTTGTTCCAAAAACTCACTAGTGCATGAAATATGCCCAGTTGCACCGACCCATGGGTTTTCATGCCAAACGGAATATCGAACACTTCTAAAAAGCAAGAACATCGAGTAATCAAAGGTCAATCTACGATAAACTTTAATTTTCTTGAAAACTGTGCATCGAACATGAAATCGGGCAGTGCCATCACCTCTAGCATAGCCGGACCAATGAAAACGACCTATTGGATTGTCCGAAACGGAGTTCAAATCATGTCCGAAGTCATCCTCAAAGTAATGCCTCATAATAAAACGTAAGTTACTATTCACTTAAGTGAATAGTTATTCACTTAAGTGAATAGTACCCAACACATTATGCCTCAAATAAAAACTCATTTATCCACGGAATTTTTTAAAAATAGGAGTACCTATAATAATCCACTGAAAAGACCAATTTGCACCATAAAAATCTATATGTATGTATGTATGTATGTATATATGTGTGTGTTTGTACATATATATATATATATATATATATAGAGAGAGAGAGAGAGAGAGAGAGAGAGAGAGAGAGAGAATTATGCTACTATACTATCGATAATACCAAGAGCTTGGTGCTATCAAGTTTTCGGCAGTTGGATGAAAGGATGTATGATTACGATGATAGTGGTTGCCAGTTAGAATGATAGCAGTCCCCGGTTATGATGATAGTGATTCCCGGTTAGGATGATAGTGATCCCTTAGGGTTGAGTGGGCGGTTGGTTGAATAGTATAATCTAACGGGCAGAAGTGATCAAAGGGTAGATCTAACAGCAAAAAACTCGATAGCAACCGGACTCTCTCTCTCTCTCTCTCTCTCTCTCTCTCTCTCTCTCTATATGTATGTATATATATGTATATATGTATATATATGTATATATGTATATATACATGTATATATATGTATTTATGTATGTATGTATGTATGTATATACATATATGTATGTATGTATATACATATATGTATATATGTATATGTATATGTATATGTGTGTGCATAAATATGTCTATGTACATGCATTATGTGTGTGTGTGTATATATATATAGAGAGAGAGAGAGAGAATACTTCCGGAAGTATGCTACTTCCAACTTTTTAGCTCTTGGATCTCTAGGGTTCAAGCTTTGGTGGTTGCAATGGTATCGATCCAAGAGAACAAAAAGTCTCAGAAGCAACTACTTCCCATATACATACATACATATATATATATAGAGTGCGGCTAGGATGATGGAAGCACGGAGGGCTCCGTGCTTCCACTTTGTTTTCGATGTTCGGACTTTCGAATCGACGATCGGCTCCGTTAGACTTGATCTAGAGTATTTGAAGTATCTAGAAAATAAATTTTGCGATTTTTCGATATCATTTGCCTAGTGATCGAAGTGGCTCAAAATCAACGGCTGAAAATAAAAATCTTACAAAATATGATGATATGACATTAAAATTTTAGATCAAAGTTATTGATCTTGTTTTACATGGTATAAAGAATTTTCTATCAAAATTTCATGCGATTTGGATATTTCTACACCGTTAAACTTGCAACCGGCTCACCACGGCCGTTAAAATTATTGATTTTGAGCCCCTTCAATCACTAGGCAAATGATATCGAAAAATCACAAAATTTATTTTCTAGGTACTTCAAATACTCTAGATCAACTCTAATGGAGCCGATCGTCGATTCGAAAGTTCGAACATCGAAAACGACTTGGAAGCACGGAGGCCTCCGTGCTTCCATAAGCATACCAGCACAACTCTCTCTCTCTCTCTCTCTCTCTCTCTCTCTCTCTATATATATATATATAGAGAGAGAGAGAGAGTAGGTCTTGTGTGCTATTAGGAGCATGGAGGCCTCCGTGCTCCTAAGCCGTTTTCGATGATGGAGCTTCCAAATCGACGATCGGCTCCGCTAGACTTGATCTAGCATATTTGAAATATCTAGAAAATAATTTTTGTGATTTTTCAATATCATTTACCTAATGATCGAAAGGGTTCAAAATCAATGGCTGAAAATAAAAATCTCATAAAAAGTTGTGATATAGTATTAAAATTTTCGATCAAAGATATTGATCTTGTTGCAAATAGTATAAAGAATTTTCTATCAAAATTTCATCTGATTTGAATACTTCTACACCGTTAAACTTGCAAACGGTATACATCAACCATTAAAAATTGTTGATTTTGAACCCTTTCGATCGTTAGGTACTGATACCGATCACAAAAATTATTTTCAAGATAGTTCAAATACGCTAGATCAAGTTTAACGGAGCCGATCGTCGATTCGGAAGCTCCATCATCGAAAACGGCTTAGTAGCACGGAGGCCTCCGTGCTCCTAATAGCACACAAGACCTACTCTATATATATATATATATATATATATATATATATATATATATATATTTGTGAGTTTAGGGTTAGTTGTATCCTAAAGATACCATTGTAAACAATTGAAAACATCTGATGATATTAAGAGTGTGTACCTCATCCTTCTGACCAGCCAATGCTTTGGCAAGAGCATTCACTTCAACCACCTTTTGTGCAGCAAAGGCCAACCAGGATTTAAGTTCACTGTCCAACTTGGTCTCGTTTACAAGATCAACAGCAGTGTGCATGAGGGAGCAGGAGGTTGAGACCACAAGCTTATCTATAAGCCCAAGAAACAGTTACAACAGCTATAAATCGAAATAAGTTTAAAAAGGAAAGCAAGAAGACTAGAAGTACCTTTGCCAACAATAGTCTCAAGTGCCTCAAGGGTGCCAAGGGAGGCGGCGAGGTCGTTGGCCCAGATATTTCTACCATCTACAACTCCAGCAAAGAGGTACTTTCCAGCAGGAAAGCTCGCACTTTTAATGACATCAAGTGTCTTGGTGCCACGCACCAAGTCAAAACCAAAAGCAGAAATGCTGCTCAAGGCAGTGATAATCCTGGAATTTGGAAATGATCAGTTGGGTTAGCAACGACAAACAGTATATATCAAGTTAAGTGCATGTTTGCCCTAGCTCCAGAAATTGCTTCTCTATTCCAAGAAGTAAACAGGAAGCCTTGAGTTCTTGCTTTGTCAGGAAGATGAAATGAGCTTCTAAACTCAGAAGTAGGAATTCTAGCATAAAGTCACTCTCGTGTAGTGGGAAGTGATAAGTGGATGTTAATGAAAAGTTTGTTAGTGCTTTTTCAAACAGCCATATTTAAAAAGCTCATCTGCCTAAGCTTCAGCCAGGCCAAACGGGCAGTAAAGCACATAAACCCTAATAACGATCAACTTACTTGTATGCCTCAGCGGGAATATCAGCAAAGTAGGTCTCAATAAGTACATTCAAGCCAGAGAGTGATGATTCAAGCTCAGTGTAGGCCTTAGTGAATGCCTCCAATTGGTAGGAGTCAAGGTCCAACACAAGGGTAGGCTCATCAAACTGAATCCATGAAGCACCTGCTTCCTTCAACTCAGCAATGACTTCCCTGGAAATTATACAATGAGCACCAAGATGTCAGGAACAGGGAAGAAGAGAAAGCGACAAGTCAACAATTATTAAGTTCTAGTTTGGATCCATACTTGTAGATGGGCAGAATGTTTCCAAGCAGTGAGAGAAGAGAGAATGACTTCTCCACACCTTTAGCCGGCTTCGAGAGCAACAAGTATGTGACAGGTCCAATAAGCACGGGAATTGTATCGATTCCAAGCTGCATAGAGGAAGAAAAAATGACCATTGATGTTTGAATAGCGGAACAACTAGAAAATCAACTTGACAAGAAAAGACTTGCAGCACACATCAACAAGCACATGTGTAATAGATAACGAAATAATAAGATGTAAGAATCCCACAGATCTTTCACACTTGATATTCCATACACATGATGGATTTGCATGATCTAGCAAGTGAATAAGACTACTATTTCCACATCCATTTAAAACAAGAGGGAGAAATGGAAACAATGCAAAATAACTAATTAAGTTGCACACAGAAATTGGCTGGCCTTACCATACAAAGCAGGTGCTTGCAAAATAACATAATAAATTTCTATTGGATTGCTACAACTAAACCCCTAGTTGTGCATCTTTCTCTTCTCTTTGATTTCCACCAGTAATTATCCATTTGTATATCTTTCTGTTGTGGTTCTGAAGTGATCAGCCATGGATAGTAAGAGCACTAACTTATCAATGAAAGCATTTTTTTCTCCACATATTTCTAGCTCAAACATCAAGAAACCATATCAGACTATTAGTACACTGCTCATACATGGTTTTGCATTAACTGGAAACATTAAGATTCCACAAAAAAACAAACCAATATACAGTTTCTGATCTAGTAACATTAAAGTCAATCCGCAATTATAGACACTTACCGCCTTAGCTTCCCTGTATTCCGAGACAGCCTTATGCGAAGAATAGGCAAACTTTGTGTCGGGGCCCAATTCAGGTACAATGAAGTGGCTGGAGAAAGAACACCCACATATCAATAAAAGCACAAAACAATATAAAAAATACCAAGCACCAACAAAGAAAATGTTATAAGGTTTGATATGGATCAGAAGGCTTACTAGTTGGTGTCAAACCACTTGGTCATCTCCATAGCAGGCACCGAAGCATTTCCTCTGGCCATAGAGAAATAGGTATCAAACCCAATCTCTCCACCAGTCCAAGAATACCGGTCAGGCACAGCACCAAGCATGGCGGTGGTGTCAAGCACTTGATCATAGTACGAAAAGGTGTTGCTAGGAATATATTTGATCCCAGCATCAGCCATTTGCTTCCAAATGGAGCTCCTGAGATCAGCAGCAACCTTCTGCAGATCTTCAGCGCTACTCTTCCCATCCCAAAAGGATTCCAATGCAAACTTGAGCTCTCTCTTCGGCCCCATGCGGGGGTATCCAACAACGTGTGATGCCATCTTTCTGATAACAAAGAACAAAAGAAACAAATTATTTCAGTAAAGGAAACCTCAATCCAGAGTTACTAAACCGCATGCTCTTCTTTAGTACAAACCAGCAGAGAAGAAATATGGGAAAGGCTAGCATATTCGCAAGAATTATCGATTTGACTAATCTTTCTGATCTTTCTTATCTCACCTTTTTGTCACATACTGAAGATTCTTTACACTTATATATTGTTTATTACTGTAGATATACAGCCATTTTTAGTGTCTATAATACCTAATACAAAAGGCAGAGCATCTGAGATTCCCCCGTACATTAACTGTTCTCTACTAGCTTGCAACGTTTTTGAAAAAATGTCAAATGAATTGAAAAGCCTTTATAAAAGGACATTTGCGGACACTGTTTAACAATAATTTATGCATTGAAAAAAAAACAAACTGCCAAATAATGCTTAGACGACTTGGATCACTTTGAAAAATATAACAATAAATGATATAACACAACAATCTAAAAAATAAGAAGGGAGTTTCTTTTGTCATAATGTTAGTGATCATAGGATTCATTTACGAGCATAAAGATATACCTACAACACTAATCAACTATATTAAATTCAGCAACATCCCGCCAAAATGCATCAGCTCAACAAAGAGCAACACAATAACCAAAAGTCGTCAATCCATCACCGCAAAACACTAGATCTAACTCGCACGAACATAGCATCGCCAAATGTTCGAGATCTATGAACTTGAAATAATTTAAAGACGCGATCTAACCCATTCCGCTTAGTTTTTACATCAAGACAAGGATAAGCACACATCGCGACCAGATCTCGAAGCGATCGATCCACATACATAAAGCTCAAAACATACAACATCCAGAACCAGTAATACATGTCAAAATCAATAGAAAAGGACCACTTCAGAGCATTTTAAAACCAAATCTGAGAAACAAAATAGAACAAAAAACCTAAGAAATCAGAAAACAACATAAGATCTGAGCGAGATGCAACAGATCTGAAGCGCAACGAGCAGAAAATAAAGCTACAGATCGGATCTAACCGGATCTATACGAATACAAGCGACTCCGGAGCAAAACGAGAGCGAGAAGAGGCGATAAGAAGAGGTTATAAGGATCTGAGAGTGAGAATAACGAGCGTAGAGGAGGAGATCGCGGAGGAGAAGGAGCTCACCTTGCGGAGGAGGACGACGAAGCGTAGAGAGAGTGATGGGAGTGTAGAGAGAGAGAGAGAGAGAGAGAGAGAGAGAGAGGGAGGAGGAAGAGGACGAGAGAGAAAGGGGGAGGGTTTTGGATTCTTTATTATAGGGGTGGATTGGGATTTGGTGGGGGACAGTGAGAGGTGAGAAGAAGGAGGGGAAGGGGTAAGAAAGTGTTCTGTGAACCCAGTGCATAAATATATTCCATGCACCGCATTTCTAAACCCTCAAAACAAAAGAGTTAAAAAGTTAAATTTTAATTTATTAAATATATTTTATAATATTTGAAAGATAATAGTTTAAATTTTTTAAAATTAGTTTTTCTTGCAAATCAAACAATACCGTTGAATTTTTACAACTACTTGCGCATTTATAAATTTTATAAGATTTTACAAATTAAAATAAGATTTCATACTGATTTCAGATATTAATTTCTCATTATTAAAGTACTGATTTTTCTATTCTTGATTTTTAAACTATTTTCTACCATGTTCATATTTTATTTGACGAAAATTATGTGTAATGCTTATTTATCATCAGCTATCAATATAAGTAAACTAGGTAAATAAATTTAAAGCGTATTTTATAAATAATTAGTAACAAAATAAAGAGAGACATAAATTTTGTTAGTATTGACATAAAATAAAAATAAATATTAGCAACATTCAAAAACAATATTATAATGAAAGCTACATGACAATAATAAAGCAAATTTAGCCGATTACCACAAAATAAATGTGAAATACTCCACTTTAAACATAATTTTGATTTAAAAATATTCAATCTTTTAAATAAAATTTCTTATTGTTGATACAAAGAATTAGTGATAATGAAAAAAAAAAAAAACATAACAAAATTACAACAAAAGGCACTTGACTCTTACAAGCTCTCTGCTTATACACAATTTAGACTTAAATAATATATAGTTATTTAAATAATATATAATTTTCTATAATACGCTATATATATTACATAATTTGCCTTTTATAACATTAGATTTTAATTATAAAAGATAATTATTCAATATTTGGTGCGGTTCATGACAGGTCCACATACACCGGGTCCACCCGAAAACTCATAGGACATAGGCAGATCTGAAAAAATGGTGATATTTTCTTTCACATAAGTTTTATTTGTTTGTCTGTAAATAAATTTTAGATTGTTTAGATTGAAAATGACCTACGATCCAGTNGAAAAGTCAATAGATTTTCAACTGTCAAAATTATCTTTTTTCTTATTTATTTTACAAAAAATTCACATTAGCAAATAAGATGGTAAAAAAATTTGAAACAATTATTATTATTTTTTTTCTAATTGACTTAAGTACCATCAAATGCAGAGTCAATTACGACGTTATAATAAAGTGGAGTTGTTGAAGGAAACAAAGTGATATTTCACGGCCAATAAAAAGATATTTGGTGAAACAAACAAGCCCTACTTATTTACTAGCGAAATAGTGTTCGGGTCGTTTAAATGTGTGATTTTTTAGTTTAAACATTTAAAATTTTGGATTGAGGAGTGGCGTGGGGTGCAGTTAGGGGTATGCGAAGTAATTTTGGTAACAAATACCAAATTTTTCGGTGACCGTATCGAGGACGGATCACAAATGCCAACTACTATACCGAGCTACCAGAATAGTGATTCTTGTTAATAAAAATTTTAAAAATAAAAAAGAAAAAGAAATAATTTCAATTTCAAATCACAATTTGAATTTTAAAATGCTATAAATTATTATCTACTGATTTATTACAAATAATAAACTTTGTCCGAATTTTTGTCCGTGGCCTTGGTTGGGAATCTTATAAAAATAAAGTAGTTGTTAAAAACAGAAAATTTTTAGTTAATGTTGTAGTTTTAAAAAAAATTTAACTATGTGGGTAGTTTTTTTTTTTTAAGAGATAAATAGCACGCTATCCGCTTCGTTTATTTCATTTAGAAATAAACTTAGCTGAAAATGTAAATCAATTAGGATTCGAACTTCGGTTTAGCTGAAAATGTGAATTAACTAGGATTCGATTTTGTGTCTCTGCCCTTTGCCACTTGTTTTAGGGACAGTCGGTAACTATGCGGATAGTTTGTTTGGCTTTTGTAGAAATACAAAATAATATAAAACGGCCTTAATATTGCTGTATTATTTTGGGAAAAAAAATAAAAGAGGATAAATTTGAATTTACCCTTTGAATTTAGTTAATTTTTTACTTTATCATCTTGTGATTCAAAATACACTTTTGCCATTATGTGATTCAAAAAATTATATTGAGTCATTATGTGGTTATTAAAAAATTTTATTTTACTAGCCTATTTGATGGTCTATTTTTTAGATACAAATAAAAATAAAATCACATAATAGTTAAGTATAATTTTTAAATTATAAAGTAGCAAAGCCAAAAAAAAAAAAAAGCTAAATCATAAGGAGACAAATTGAAGCTTATCTTAAAAAGAGCTCAAATCTAAAAATAGGATTTTTTTTTTGCAAAATTGAGAGTAATTTAGAATGATCCAATTACTTTAAAACGCGGAGTTTTTTTTTTTTTCTTTTATGTGAAGCAGTATTACTTGAGCCAGTGCTATATTATTAGAAAAAAAATTAAAATTATTTTTTAAGAGTTTTCAAACAGGCCCTAAATATTCTAAGTTAGTGTGACCAAGTAATTATCAAGTGACGGTAAAAAAAATATGACTCGACGCATCCTAGCCTTTTATCAAATTGTACGTCACGCCTTACTTAGCAAAAAAAATTTTATCAGCTGAATCGTGGCCCTTAAATAGTCGAATAACTCATATGATCTTTATAAATTATATGCGGATAAAATATTACTCTGAAAAAAAATATAACTAATTTTCCTCCTCCTCAACCTGGACTCATTGATTTTAACCTTGACTTAGTCCCAAAAATGGAGTCTATTTAACTCAAACAAGTAATTGTTAATTGCTACTAAGTCAAATTGTGTCAATTATTGTAGAACAAACAATTGATAGTGACCACCATATTGATTTTAAAAAAAAATTAATTTATGATGTAGTTGCATTGATTTTTTTATTTGGCATTTATGTTCTAACCTTAGTTACATAACTAAGAACTTAATTCAACAGAAATAGATTAATATTACTGTTTAGAGCAGTTGGTAACTATTTTTATCCTAAATTAAAGAGATTTGAAAATAAATTTTGTTTCGAGCGAAAAATGCGCATAGACATGAAGAAATTGTTTTTATGAACTGAGCCCTTCAATTGAAAAAAAAAAAGAAAAGGATATTACAAAACCTTTATTGTTTTTATTTATTTATTTATTTGTACTCTACAAAGTGTTATGCCCTACCACTTTAATTATCCACGTATGACTCCTAATTAATTTGATTATTTAATATCCTATTAAACAATTACACGTTGAACTCTGAAGCTAATGGTGCGCAATCGCATGCTTTAATGTTTAATTAGAATTAGAATAGAATATAAAATTGTATAGATTTTTTAAAAAAATAATTTTGTTAAAAAAGTGGAGATATTTTAATATTTTATACGTGTTAGTGGACAACCATGCTTAGTCGCACTTTAATAATGCTAATAAATATATATATGCATAGTTCGGCTGCTATACTCTTACGAGTACAATCGCCTTCGTACTCATAAATCGTTTTTGATGATAGAGTTTCAGAATCGATGATCCGTGTCGTTGAATATTATATCTAGTGCATTTAAAATTTTTAAAAATCAAATTTCATAATTTTTCGACATCATTTACCTTACAATCAAAAGCTCACAAAATTGACAATTTTTAATGACCGATATAGAATACTTGCTAGTTTAACGGTGTAAAAAAATTAGAATAGGTTGAATATTTGATAAAAAATTTTATTTACTACCTAGATAAAGATCAATAACTACGACCTTAAATTGAAGGGTCCGATCATCTATTTTTAAGACGCTATTCGATTTTGACTATTTATTTTATGCCTGTTTGATAGATTTTATTATGATTTTGAAAAATTATGAAATTAATTTTTTATAAGTTTCAAATACTCTAGATTATATTTAACATAGTGGATCATCGATTCAAAAGCTCCATCATCGAAAATAATTTATGAATACGAAGGACTCTAAACTCATAAGAGTAGTAGCTCTATTACTTTTATATATATATATATATATATATATATAAAGAGGGAGAGAGAGAGAGTTTGGGCCACTATACTATTAATAGTGTCAAGTGTTTGGTGCTATGCCTTTAAATCTATCATTTTGATCATTTCCACATGTTAGATCATATTATTCAATCAACTACCCACTTAATTCTAGAGGACGACTATCATTCTAATTAGAGACTACTATCATCCTAACCACACATCTTTTCATCCAATAGCCGAAAACCTAATTGTACCAAGCGTTTAGTACTATTAATAGTATAATAACCTAATTATATATATATATATATATATATATATATAGAGAGAGAGAGAGAGAGAGAGAGAGAGAGAGAGGGGGTTATAATACCAAATATTTATTTATACTCACTTATATGGTGTTGTTGTAGCATCGTTGGCACGACAGAGTTTCATCCCACAAAATAAAATAAAAATGCAGTGAAACAATCATTTTTGTCCCCACTTTTGCACAAGTATTTATGGATAAACTTAAATGTGAGATATGCATGTTTTTTTTCTTTTTTTAGGGGGAAAAAAAGAGGTTTTTGACATTTAATCCTTATTTATGTTACAATTTGATATTTAAAACTCTTTCAGCGCGACTTTTTTTTTGTTTTCAATGCATGCGAGTGCAAATATTTTATAGGACATAGTTGCAATTAATTTCCAACTTTTCTTTTTTAATAAAATTATCAATGCACTAATATAAATATACTATCAATACCATACAATTTTTATTTTTCATCAAGAAATAATAAAAATTGACTAAAGTAGTTGGATACTAAATTATTATATTCTTAGTTCGATATGTGGAATCGGTATTTCTAAGTTCAACAATAATTAAAAATTTTTATGTTTAAACTATATATCTGTAAACAAGAAATAAAGAATATGATCTAGCATTTCAGAGTTTTTCCGGTAATAAAAGTTTTCTTGCTGTTAACTTAGCATGTCATATCGGATTTTTCGTCTTTTTGATCAAAGAAAGCTAATAGTTAGAATAAAGATTAGAATAATTCGAGAACGAAACCTTCTAATAAAATAAAATTATAATAAATAAAATGAAACACAAACAATTATATTTTGAGAGAGAGAGAGAGAGAGAGAGAGAGAGAGAGAGAGAGATGTGTTTGGAGGCAAATCCTGGGGATCTAAAAAAGCACTTTCCTTGGACTTAAATCAATGTTAGAAGAAGCTCACCAATTCCCAGAGGCTAGTACAAGAAAAAGCACCAAATAGTAGGGTGCAAAAGAAGGAAATTTTACTTGCTTCTAAAGCATCCACCTCATCACACATTATTATAATTAAGGGTAAAGTTCAAATATCAGGTTTCGCACTTTTTCATTTTAGTATCCTATGATTTAAAATGTATCAATTTAGTACTTTATGATTTCATTTTTTTCTTTTCGTCAGTTCTTCCGTTAAGTTTTTATTAAATTATATTCAAAAAACTTCAAATACTCCACCTATAATTTATCAAATGTTCATTTTAGTACCCTTTAGTTTTAAGTTTATTACTGATTTAACGAAAAAAATTAGTGGAGAGAATAACAAAAAAAGAAAAATGAAACCACATGGTACGAAAGTGATACACTTTAAACCACAAGGTATTACAATGAGAAAGTGTGAAACTATAGGGATGATATTTGAAGTTTTTCTTATAATTAATTATTTACTAACCTCTTTAAAAAAGGATGGTGTTATAATTAGAACCACTCACTTCACTGTTAGGTTTGTTGAATCTGTATACTTGATTAAACTTAATAAATTTAAAATTATTTATAATAATAATAATAATGATGATTTTATTGATATCATTTTTTAGAATCTAAATGGCAAAAACTATATCATCAAAAAAAAAAAAAGTATCACATAATCAACACCACACATGTCACATCACTCTTAATAGAAATAGGTTTGAAATTAACCCACCTATCCATCCAAAATTTAGTTTGGTCAAAGTTTCTAGTTTTCCAATAACTAATTCATCTTCAACCAAAAATTATGTGGTACACTATAAATACATACATCTCCCATACATGATTGGTCATTTTCTGAACTATTCACTTATTACTGATCAGTCCTTGAACTTTGTTTTTGTAATTCAAAAGATCGATTTAACAGGAAATGAGCTCAAAAATGTATATTTACACTCTCACTTACGTGTATAATTAATATATACGAAAGACACATAAAATTGATAGACTGGATAAAAAATGAGTTAAAAATATATATTAACACTTCCACTCATGTGCATAATGAATATACAAAAGTTTAGAATTGGCTCTAATATCATATAACCCAGAAGATCAAACTAATAGAAATGGGTTCAGAAATAGTTATTATTACTTTTAAATTGATTGGCCCTGAGCATAAAATATTTTTATCATTTCATCCCCTCAATAGTTTTCCTTCCAAAATTAACAAACTTTTCTTGTTGCATCAGGTGCTCTTCTAGGTGAATATAACTAAGTACTATTGAGGTGTTACTCATCAGTAAGATGCGCAATAAATACATTTTAATTACAAGGACATCATATTTATTGATCAGATTTAATAAATCTTTGTATGAATATCAACATCATAGGTCAGATATAGAACAAAAGCATAAAAAAATCATTCCCGATAATGACCATTGACCAAATTTGACGCACATCTCAAAATTTAAGTCAGAGATTTTAAACCAAAATAAGACAAGATCAAAATGCAAGAATGTAAATAGAGAGCACCAATTTTTAGAAGTAAAAAAAAATAAAACAAATGTCTTTGAAGTAGAGACAAGTCAAAATTTGAGAACTACCTACACTTGAAACTCCTAATTTCTCCACATACCTACCCATGTTTGGAACAAAAGAGGAGTCAAATGCCCATAACAACCAAAACAAAGAGAATTAATGGTGCTTGTTTTCTTTAGATTGTGGAATACAACTTGTTTTTCCTACTTGCACCAAAAACTATGATTGCTACATTTATCTACTACTCTTGTAGACAAATGGGAATGATTAACTTGGACTCTTTTTGTGAAAGTTTAGTGCTTTAAGTGATGACTCCCACTACCCAAAAAAAAAGAAAAAAACAAAAGGGACTAGTTAATTGTTAGGTGTTCCTACCTTGTTGTTGTGGTAGGTGAACATTTTGATGCACCCCTGTTGCCATGTAGATCCCCTATTTTCTCCATCTAAAAGTACCACCCCTAAAAAAAAAAAAAAAAAAAAAGTCCATCTAAAGTAGTTATGCCACCTTTTTTATTTTATGTAGACCTAGGAGAGCATCTAAATTGCTGTTTTATAAATATATTTTTCTTGGAAGTATTAATATAATTATTAGATATTTTCAACTACTTGTGAAGCTTCTCTTTGTGAGGCTTAAAAGTTTATAGCAACTTCTAGCATAAGATGTTTAGACAACTGAACTTTTCCATTCTTATCACTATTTATTAATTTATCAGTGTTTAAAAACTAAATTTTAAGATCTTTTTATGTATAACTTTTATACTACGAATACTGACGTAATATGCTTTTTTTTATAAAGCGCTTTCAATTTTTCCTTTCTCATTGAAAATCCTAAATTCTCGAAAAATGTTTGTATTTGAAGAGCATATTTCCAAATTAGGTCCGAGTATGATAAAAGTCATTTTTCAAGTTGCAGTTCCACCAGAACTGAGGTTCTGGTCTCACCAACTTAGTAAGATTAGTTGGGGAGTACACAAAAAGGAAGTTTAAAAAAAAAAAATGCACAAACCATCTAAAAAAGAATTCAACCAGCAGCAACAAATCTTGCAGTACCCTCCTTGTGATATAATTTTAAGACACGCAACATTTCAAGTAAAAGAAAAGAATTAACAGATACAGGCTTCTCAGAATATTTATGATTCGCGGAGTAATGACAGAAAATGAAAGGCCAAAAAGAGAACAAATGATTCAGAATTATGAACAGTGATACAATTGCCAGAAAGGAAACAATATTTGAAACAGATTATAAGCATGGCAACTGTCGATCAATCGAGAGCTTAAAAAGAGATCAGCATATAAGAACAAGACACAGCTAGTACCATGAACTCTTCAAATTAAAGCTAACAATTTCTAAGAAAACTGCGCATTATCCTTTTCTAATCCGCAGTAATGTCCATAGTCGCCTCCTCATTGCGCAGATCGACCCCACCATCATTTTTCAGAGTCTGCAAACTCCATATTGGGAGTTTCCTCGGCTTCTACTTTAGCAAGAGATTCAAGAAATAGAAAGCCAGAGTTCACACTTGCTGAGCCAGCTAATTCAGAAGCAGCATAATAACAAGCCGATAAAATGAGCTCAAAAATTTCAACTCTGATTCGTGTCGAGTTTTTTTTTTACTGCACGGCTTTCATGATCAAAGCTGCCTCTGGCGGGGTGGCGACGCAGGCCCCCCAGCAACAATGGCAGTGGCTCTGATGGGAGGTTTAATAACTGTGAGTGCGCCGGAAGTTGTAGAGGATTGATAGAAGTGGCTGCCATGCCAGATTTTGTGACAGCTGATTCAGTTCATTATACCCTGTTAGGCGAGTTAAAAACTGGAATCGGCATGCCCGATGGTTGTCAAAAGCAATCTAGCTCATACGCATAAAAGTTGCAAACATTGATTGGCACTGAATTAAAAGATGAAGCTTCTAATGGGAAATATATAAAAGTGAATGTAGCTGATAAAATACCGAGGATGGTAGGCAAACTAGGGGGGGGTACCGGTGCTAGCGGAACAAGTCGTTGCTGAGTTGCCCGCTGACGACAAACATAATGCCATCGGAACAGGCACAAGCTCTAACGGGGTTCTCCTTCGATTATTAAGCAAATTTAATAACTCCACAGCATAAGTTGTTAGCATCCTCGACATTTCGTGTCCACGGTTTTAGTATGTAAATCGAAGACTCCTAATATGTCTCTACAAACAATGCCTAAACATTCAAACACATGGCAGCTACATGTTGTAGTCATCTCAGAAGCGTCGACTTCGGCTGTATAAATTATGTGTTCTCGGGAGTTAGTCGCTTTAAAAGGCGCGAAACTCACCTTCCTCTTCGATTTCTTCCGGTGCAAAAGTAGAACTCTCGATCAGTTCCCGTCGAAATTTCGAAAATATCTCAGATGTCTCCAGATTCGGTAGTAGAGTAAACTGTATCGAAATCGGCTTTCACTTCCTTTTCCAACCAAGTTCTATCCAAAGCTTTTTCGTACTGCAACTTAGTACTCTATTAAGTAATAACAGCAACCAACCGATGAATTTCTCCAAAGTAAATTTACATGAATAACAGCAACCGATCAAATTACAACTTATTGCATTTCAAATAACTAACAGGTACCTCATCACACTATATAACACTTTTTCTCTCTAATTTTTATTACTAAACTAAAATTAGAAGAGATCTAAGAAGTTCAGTACAAAACTTGGCGCGAACCAAAAATATACCCTCTAGACCAAGCCCACCGGGTTAACTATATATGATCTGTATACATATCCTACTATATATATTTTTTTTACTTTTTAAAGTTTGAAATATTATCTTTTTAAAATAAGAAATGGGACAAGAACAGCATCTAATTTCAAAACAATTTTTTACTTGGTGCACCCGGTGAGTCCATGTGGTGCACCCGGTCCACTATATATATATTTTTTAAATTAGTGGGAGTAGTATGCCGCCGTTGTGATCCTTTCAAACCGCTCCTTTCTCACACCCCCACTTCCCGCCCTTCCGAACGCCTCCTTATCAACACCTCCCTTCGCCTTTGCAGTCGCCGCCGCCTCATTGTCCTCCTCCTCCTCTTTGGCCCCGGCCTGCGCCAGCGCCTTGGCGATCCAAGCGTAGCCGAACGCTGCCGCCATCTGCATCGGCGTCGCCCCCTTGGCGGTGCGCGCCCCCACGTCGGCCCCGCGCTTCAGCAGCAGCTCCACCACCTTGGAGTGGCCTGCCTCCACGGCGCAGTGCAGCGCCGTGTACCCCTCCTCGTCCCGCGCCTCGATCTCCGCCCCGCGATCCCGCCAGCTCCCGCGCGACCCTCGCCCGCCCCTTGAACCGCCGCGCGCATCAGCGCCGTCCACCGCCCGTCCCGCCCGTCGACCGCCGCCCCGCCGTCCACCGCCCGCTCCGCGCCTCTCCCTCTCCCCTTCCTCGCCGCCGCCAGAGCCCGTCCCGCAGCCCCAGCACGTCCAGCAGCCTGCCGAGTGCCCCCCTCGCCGCCACCTCCAGCGCGTCCGCCCCGCGCGTCCCGCACCGCCTTCGCCCCCGCCGCGCCCTTCCCGACAAGTATCCGCACCATCGCCTCGTCCCGGCCGCGCCGCCGCGTGCACCGCCGTCCGCCGGCCGCCCGCCCCGCGCCTCCGCCCTCGCCCCGCCGCCCAGGCAGCAGCCGCGCCGCCTCCCTCCGCCCCCGCTCAGCCGCCGCCATCAGCGCCGTCCGCCCGTCCGCCGCCGCCTCGTCCGGCGCCGCCCCCTTCGCCAGCAGCAGCCGCAGCGCGCCCGCGTGCCCGCCCGCCGCCGCCGCGTGCACCGGCCCCGCCGCCGACCCGGCCCCGCGCCGCGGCTGCGCGCCCCGCGCCAGGAGCAGCTCCGCGATCAGCGCCTCCCCCGCCGCGGCCGCCGCCTCGAGCGGCGTCGTCGGCCCGCGGCCCGGGGGCTCGACGTCGGCGCCGAACTCCAGCAGCAGCTGGACCAGGTCCGGCCGCCCCTGCGCGATGGCCGAGTGCAGCAGGCTGACGCCGGACGCGTCGACGGCGTCGGCCGGCCGCCACTCCGGGTCGCTCCGCTCCAGCACGGCGCGGACGGCGTCCATCGACCCGTCGGCGACGAGGCGGGCGAGCACGGCCGAGCCGACGAACACGGCCCTGACGCCGCTGTCGACGAAGACCTGCTTCTTCTTGGCGGCGAACCAGTCGGGGGGGACGGCGTCGACGGCGAGGCCCCTGGCGGCGCCGGGGACGACGACGCTGTGGAGGAGGAAGGAGTCGGGGGAGAAGGGGAGGGAGTCCGGGAGCGGGGAATCGAGGGGGAGGAGGTAGGCGACCTCGACGGCGACGGCGCCGAGCGGGGGGATGACGCCGGACTGCGGGCGGACGGCGAAGCGGGAGCGGTTGAGCGGCTGCAGGCGGAAGGCCACCGGCATCGTGTGCATGACGTTGCGCAGCGTCAGCTCCCCGCTGCACCGCCGCCCCGCCTCCACCCGAATCAACACCTCGTTCGACGGCTCCAGACTTATCAACCTGTCCATCTTCCTCCCCCCTCTCCCCTTTAGCTGCCTGCTATTTTGGTATCCTTAATTTTCCGCTGCTACAAAATTTACAAATTTACCAAAAAAAAAAAAAAGAAGAAGAACTCAACTCATTAAGAGAGAGAGGGGGAGTGTGAGAATTGGGTGGGAGTGAGGAAAGTGGGGGGGATGAGGAGGTTTAAGTGTTTGAATGGGGGAATTTAGATGCGGCCGGCGCACAGAGGAGAGGACGCCACATGTGGGTGTCAAGAACAAGGGGGGGACTTGTTCTATTGCGCGTCTCCACTGCAATTTGATTATTATTCCTTATTATATTTAATATATGTAAAAAATTATCTGTACGCTCCAGTAGATGAAGAACATCATCTAATGGACGAGCATAAATCATACATTCCCAAATTAGATAAAATGGATAGATGTAAATCATACATCTCCAAATAAAGTATACGAATAACATTACTCTATTTACACTAGCGACTGACTCCCACCTATTAAATATATGAAATTTGAAGTGCGCAAGAAGTATTTTTTATTTACTTGACCATTCACTTTAGTTTTTAAATCTTTTATCACGAAAAAGTCATCTCGCAAAATTTGGTACTGTTTAACAGAAGGATTTTTCTTGAAATACTTATTTATTTTTTAAAAAAATTAGTTAGCTAGATTTTTAACATCTGCTAGTTGTTTCAATCAAATTTCAAAAGTTCGACTAACTAAAATGAAAATTTGTAGTCTAATAAGATTTGTTGCTAACATAGAATGAACCATTTGACCAAAGCGAATATTCCCTTGAAAAGACTAATAAAATGTTAGAGATTTAATCACAAAAAGAAAAAACTAATGTTTCTTTTTGAGTTTGAGGTGCGCAAGTAACCAGGGAGAGAATTGGTCTTAGTTTGGTGGCATGTTGTTGCAGATCCTTTTCAATCTTTATAGAAGGGGTTAAATTAGTGGAATAATCAAAGCAAATACGATCATTCGAGTCTCAAATATATCGATTTTTTATTAATTATTAGGGTTTTTCTTGTACCATGATTGGTGAGTTACATTGTAAAAAACCAAGGGAAACACATACAATATGTTGTGGGCCTTTTAACAAAGGCAAAAAAATAAAAAAAAAATGAAGTGCTTGATCTAGACAATCTAGTAAATAAAGAATGACATTGCTCTACACAATCTACATTTTGCTCTTCTCCAGTGCACTTTCTTGTGTCTGCTTGTTGGTTTTAAATTCCATTTCCAGTGAAGGATTCTAGGAGTCCTGTGAGATTTCATTTTCAATCAAAAAAATATATAAAATATTATATGCACACGCTGTATATAAGCATAGTTCTTACATCTCTTCCATCCGAGAGTTCACAAAACTCTTGGATTTTTAGTACTAAAACAGAAAAGTTGATAAAACTAATAAAAAAAAATTAAAAAAATAGACTTCGACTAAGTGGGATGTAAATCTAACACCTAGTATAGGATTGTACAGGTAGTATTGCTCATAAATATTTTACCCACTTATCCTTGTCTAATAGGAGAAACAAATATACTGACCGTCCCCAGCGCAAGTGGTAAAGAACTTGGTGGTTATGACACCTGAGGTTCCAAGTTCGAATCCTAATTGATTCACATTTCCAGCTAAATTTATTTCTAAATAGAATAAACGAAGCAGGTAGCATGCTACCTATCTCTCTAAAAAAAAAACATATACATATATATATATATATAGTTTCATAAATTGTTGAGCACATAGTTGCTTAAGTTGCATGCATGAATAAACCATAATATGATGGATCCAACTCAAGATTTGTTGTTTTTTTTTCCCTTTCCTCCCTTCTATATTTAGGTCTCTTGCATATACATATATAGTACTTTCTTCAAGAAAGAAAATATCACATGCTCCTTTTGAGTTTGAAAGAGGGAAAAAAAAAGGTTAAAAAAAAAAAAAACAGATAATCCTTTTGGGGGAAAGAAAATTTGGTTCTGTGTATTATGGCATTTTACATTTTTCACTTACCATTAAGTTTTTCCATTTTTATTAAGCACAGATGAGTAATCATATACCTTGCTTGCTCAAGTATGTGTGTTTCTGCTTGTGTCCTCTACCAAGAAAAGCAGCTTCTGGATCAGCAGAAAGAACCAAACTCCCATAAATTGCATCCAACTATATTACTGTATACCCAATCTCACTTGATAAGTATTAAAAATTATAACAGCATATCAAAATTTACCAAATTTACCAGTTTGCAACTTGGCTGGCCAAATCCTTGTCTGCAACACAAATGGCCTGAGATGAAATATCCCCTGTCAAAATATGCATAGTTCTGCAAATGGCAGCTAGGAGTAAACATGGTAAATAAAAAATCTTAAAATATCTTCCAAGTCACATATATTTCCAGATATGTTGACATAGAGAGAAAAAAAAAATTCAGCGAATAATAGTGCCGAAAAAAATCTTTCATATGTTAAGGATCTTCTTTTACTGCATTTACCACTTTGATCAATTTAAGATTGATGATTGCACCAAATAAACAGAAAATCATGGTAAGGCTGAAAAAAGAAAAAGAAAAAAAAATTCACCCATCTTGAAATGACCTCAAAATGATCTCAATTTTCCCCCTTGTATTTCACATCACCCCTTAAATTGTACCTATTTACACCTGCAATCAAAATAATTACCTCTATATTTTTTCTGTAGTCATTACTCATTAGTGTTACATCTGACTTATAGAAAGAAATATAACATTAACCTTGTTTTTTTTTCAGTGGTTAGAAACATCAGGATAACCTAGGGTTGTTTTCAGCAGAATATATCCCTGAACCAAAAATAAATTAATATACCAGTGACTGGGGAAAGAAAGAGGATGCATTTCCATATAGCAAATTATTAGAGATATATCAACACAATACAAATAGAAATTTGATTTCTCCTCAAAGCACATGAATTTTCAGCCAAAGAGGTCCATATTTCTCCTACTTAACCTAGTCTACTCTGTAAACTTTACAGTCTACTCTGTAAACTTGATTCTGACCGAAGAAAAAGTCAATAATTATGATTCAAATCCAGTATAAAAAAGCAGTGTGTGCCCTATGCTGTCACTTCTAAAATGTACTTTGCTTCTGTATGTCCCTAGTCCTTAGTCCTTGAAAAGAAGGCACAAGTTCTTCAGAGTGCACCCTAAATGCATGAGAGAATAAATCAAACCACCAAAGTGTTTTGATCTTGTTGGTTACATGGCCAGCTACAATAGCAACCCACCAAGCATATAAAACAATCACCAGGGGAATAAAACCAAGCTTGTGTATAGAGTCACAATCGTAATATAGATACACTTCATGTAAACATAGGAGGAACTACTATCATCATAGAATTGCTCACAGGTAGATCTGTTCACAGTGTGACTATTCCTAAGGCATTTATTATTAGATCGATCTTTTGAATAATATGGTCTCAGAACCAGTTCTAAATGGTTGAACCTACTATGTTTCCAAAAGCTTCTGAGTTCAATTTCTACGCTCACCATTTTTTATGACATATACTCATGTTTATTTTTCTGTGGACTCTTCGATTGCTAACATTAGCTAGGTTTTTAGGAATACAACAAAATAAACAATTACAGTACACGGGAGTAGGACTTGGAGCAAATTTCTAGTGTCTCCTTTGGTAATTTGGCCCAATGGAAGTGGGTATATAAGAAGAACACAGGAATATGCCACAAGATAATGTAATCCAATTGATATATGACCAATGGGTTACCAAAGACACATAAGAGTTAGCTACCAAGGCGCCAAATGTTCTTATTTGAGATAAATTATAGCTGTTTTGGATATCCACCATACCAAGTAACAATGCTCCAAATGGCATGACATGAGTGGTTCATTTTTACCATTTGGCATGTCCTGATTGGGATAACGGAGCAAAACCAGGATAAAAAGAAACCTGTTATTGTCAAATATAACTACCACGTGTTCATTGTTTTTACCTTTGTAAAGTAATAGATATAAGCAATGCTAACAGCTGGTAGACATAAAAGAAGAATTCATCAGAAAGAGATATGATGGTCTTTTCTGTTCTGCAATTTATCTAATTTCAGTGTTCATTATTATGACATTGTAGCAGATGGTGAAATAAGATGAATCTGACTTGGTTAACCACCCTGAGAGGATGATAATCTAGCTGAATTCAAAAGATTGCTATACTATCTTCATACCCAATCAATCGATTCGCTCGTGTTATTTTGACTTGAATAATATTGTGATTACTTGTACCTTCAATTAATTGCTCTTTGGAGTACCTAACAATGTCACTTTGAACACAATTTAGGACTTGGATCATCTTAAGAGCCTGATTAACCCTGATTTAGAATGTAGTCTCATTTGATAAAGTATTGTAGAGTAGCGTCTACTTGAGGTAGCCTTATATTAGGATATCCTTAAAAGATTCTTTTTGCGAGAACTAGAAGCGCCAAGTTGAAGCTACTAATTCTAATGCTTAGAATCAAATCTCTGCATCCCGCTAAGATAGAAGCTTTAGATTTTTCAATGTACGAAATGTTCTATCAAAGAGGCCTTACTTCATACGCTCTACCTAATGCTTATCCTTCATAATCAGAAAGCCGAATTGCCTCTCCAGTTTGAAGTGAATAGCACTATTCCTACCAGAATAAGAATGCTACCAGTTGCTAGAGCTAAACAACAATATCCACAAAAGAGGACAACCAACATGTCCAAACATAAATACACCAAATTTTTACCCTAGATAGCTCAGGCCAATGTATTTTAGGAAGCATCAAATCAAAGCAAAAACATTACATGGATTTGGTGAGAAAACAGATAAAATCAATGCCAACAACTCAAGTGTCTCATGGTTATATTCTTTACATTGATAACGCTGTTGCCATCAGAAACAAGCCTAACAAAGTCAAATAACAGTACCTTAATATCAATTGTAGATTGACCAAGTGATTTGATCAAATCTAAATTAAACCCGATAAAGAGGTCGAGCAGATATAACTAGACAACAGATTTCCTCAGCCTCAAGTGCCTAAATTAAACTGCAGGAAAAAAAAAGGAAGAAGTAAATAAGTTGGGTAGATAGCAGATAGTGTACTTAACAGAATTAGCACCAGAAGAAGAGGATTACCAAAGAGCTTCTCGACAGTCTCCTGCCTCTGACCTGCGTGTTAAAAGCTTATGATTGAAATAAGCAAAGAACCTCCCATAAGCATTCTAGAATTCTCGGACAAAACATGCAATACTGGTCACGTGGTGAGAAAACATCATGCGCTGTGTTGGTTTCGATTTTCAAATAACTTTAACAGTATCGACACACTTGACCAGATTCCTCACGCTGCAAGCGACAGCGAGCTAACCTAATCTTTAAGCAAAGGGTTCGCCAATACAACCACATAAAAGCATCATGAAGACCCTATATTCCTACATCAAGAACACCATATTATTTTCCCAGGTACAAACAAGTATATGCTCGCTTCATCTCAAAGTAAAAGAAATGGCTAGCTCACGAACAATTTAAGGCATCATAAGAGTCCTGTATATTCGCACTAATCAAAGGGTGTAGAACATAGTTGAAGCACTAAAACACCACGTCGACAACACAAAGATGCAACATAGAAAGCAAATGATCCCAAAATTGTTACACAACTTTCAAGCATAAAGTTCCCAACATCTCAACTCATTATAATAGCCACTCCAAAGCTAAATAAAGAACCATCATAACTAACACAATAACAGTAACTGTTTATTATGTTATGTAAGATCATCAGCTTAAGAAAATCACACAGCAGAATAAGAGAAATTCCTACAAAGCGAACAATACGCATTGTACAAACTTCACCAGTCACATCATCAGCTATATAAACAATGCAGATACAAATCACACATAAATTCCTCGGGACAAACAACTGGAATTTTATGTTTTACCTCTCTTTAAAATGTCAGTCGCATAATATATATATATATATATATATATACTGCTCGAGTAATTCAATGAATAATGTACACTAAACCCAATAATACTAGAAATGAAACTTCTATGATGTATAGAAATACTAAATGAATAACATCTATAATGTCGCAAACACTTGAAGCGACGCCAAACCAACAATTTTAGCCGGCGCGTACAAGTCCGATGCAATGCATATATTTTTGCTTTTGATTTTGGTTGCTTGCTGGAAAATATGCAATTCTTTAGCACAATTACGAAATTGCAACCACATAATGTAAAAAAAAATTTGAAATTATTCATAGAAATATATAGGCTGAAGCATTATAAATTTTTAACTACTCCACCAAAAGGATGATTTCATACACAAAATTATGATCGAGTTTGGATAATGTGATTTTTCTCTTCGATTTTCATTTGTTGTGCACTTTGTAGCAGGATATAAGATACGGGGATTAATAATCAAAAATTAGAAATTTCATACCAATTGACAAAATTTATAATTTAATCGATTAAAATTTTATAATATTAAGCGCATCAAATTTGATAAGAGAAGTAGTGGATAAGCCTATTTCGAAACGGCTTAATTAACCCAAAAAAAAAAATGTACAATAAATGGAAAGGGAAAAAAGATATATAAATACAAGCTGTATAAATGCGATTTCGATTCGACGACGACGACATAGGTTAGGGTTTCGAATGTTTTGTGAGGCTTTTTTAGGGTTAGGGTTTTGCACGGGTTGCTTCAATGGGGAGGAGAGGAGGGGATTGGTTCGAGAAACATCTGTGGCCATTGTTGGTATTTTTTTTTTATTATTTAAGCTTTCATGGTCACGTGTAACGCACGTGAGAACGCGCATTAGTTTGGCACGGATATTTTGGAAATAAATAAATAGTAATAGCTTGTAGGAGGTCACTGCACCTCAGATTATTTTTAAGCTTTAATTTATGTTGTTAAGTCGCTAAAATTCAATAAATATTTATTTCATCTTAGGCTTTGTTTGAAATTGCAGGAAGATTACGTTACGTGCGGCGAAAAAATACGTAGAAAAATACCTTGCTTTCCGCATATCGCGATGAATCGGTTACGATATATTTTCTACAGTCCCATCGGAGAATGCAGAACCATATCTTTATATATTTTTTTCTTAATTCTATTTTATCTAATAGTATTAGATAGACCTCAATATCAAACTAAATTTTAGTAGATGAAATTTTCAGAAAAAAAAATATTATTTTTTCACAATTCATGTATCAATACAACAATACTTTATTTTAGGGTCATAAATTTTTCTGTAACTTAATACGCTAAAAAGATAACATGCAATGGTAGAAAACTGAAATTTCGACTTTATTTTATTTAATAGTGTCAGATAAATTTCAATAACAAACTAAACTTAAAAGTTAAAAGATCTCAATTAAACAAAAAAAAATGGTAAGGGGTTATTGTGGACCTATCTATAGTTGAAGGGGTCTTAATATATTTTCACCGAAAATTTAAAAAAAATAAAAAAGTACTTTTTTGGGGAGAAGTGCGAAGCCCATAGATCTCTCCACGCGGAGCTTTTTCCGCAAATAAACCCGACAACAAAAGCGATTGTTCGAGACGTGGGCTGTAGCGTAAAAACCACATCTGCATGCCACGTTTGCAAAATGTCGGAAATTCTTCGTTCGTTGCGCCGAAGCGCTTCTTCACCCTTCACATCCTGGAAAAATTCTAGAATGCAACGGATATATTAGTGACGTGCCGTAACAAATTAATCAAATATTTTTTTATAAAAATATATATTTTATTATGATTGTAAAAAAAATATTTTTATTATATTTTTGTTTGACAAAAAGAAATGTGATTGGTTTGTTATTGATGACGTGGTGTAAGTGTGACAGTGTAGAATTCCTCCACATTCTGAGTGAATTAATATGTACCAGATCAGTAGAAAAAAAAAAGAAGCACCCGATCGTTTCTAGAGCAAGTGGCAAAGAGTTTGATGGTTGATACCCGAGATCCCAAGTTTGAATCCTAGTTTCAAATTTGAATTCTAGTTAATTCATATTTTTAGCTAAATTTATTTCTAAATGAAATAAACGAAACGGGTAGCGTGCTACCTATCTCTCAAAAAAAAAAAAGTCTCCAAAAAAAAAGAAAAAAGTGCTGCTTCCAAACGTGATCTTGTACATGGCATATTTAAATAATAGAAGTTTTAAAATTTTTTTAACATGGCATATTTAAATAATAGAAGTTTTAAAATTTTTTAAAAAAATTAGTAAACATATTTTACAGATGTAAAAGATTTTTGGCCCATTTATAGAAAAAATTTATTAATTTCTCGCTTTTGTAAAAATAATTTTTTTTAAAAAAAATTATAATCTTTGTTTCTTGTTCTCTTGTCATTCTCTCTCATTTGTTTTTTTCTTCTTTTTTTTTTCCGCTTCTTTCCTGAATAATTACTGCAATCGGAGAGTGGTGCTCCTCGTATAATATCGGCGTTATCAAAATATGTATTTAGGATGGGAGGTGTATTATTTTAAGAATTTAAGGGGAGGGGATTATTTAAAGAATGCGTTAAATTAATATATATATATATATATATAATATATATAGTATAAGATATATATTTGAAAATGTCATGTGTTGTGAATCGTTATAAAGAAATAGATAAAAAAAAGGTTACATTATTTAAGACTAAATTATATTGTTTAATACTCAGTTATACTATTTAAAATTAAATTGTAATATAAAAAATAAAAATTGTGCGGAGACTAAGTTGCATTGTTGATTGTGTACATTTATTGACTTTATTCTATCTCGTATTTTAATCCTTCACTTTTTTTTAGTTATAATCTTTTCTCTACATAAAGAAATAGACTATTGAATTAAAAGCGCAGAATAAATGAAGAATAGATAAATGTATGGTGTTACAAGTACACAATAAACTAGATGTAAAGTACACAATAAACTTTAACTAGAAATTTTCAGATAAGAACTTACAAAATTTATATGAATTATGAATTATTTTGAATCGATTATTCTACTTTTTAAAATTTTAATTTTATTATTTAATCTTTTAATTTGTTCTATTTGAGTCGGTTAACGACATTTTGAGTTTAAAATTTTAATCCGTCGTTTATCTCTATATATAAGTTTAGTTAAACTTCATATAATTCTCTCAACTATAAATTCATTAAACGAAGTAATCAGTTCAAATTTTGAAATCAAAGTAACGTCAACTGACTCAAATCAAAACAAACTCAAAGATTTGGTAATAAAATCAAAAATTTAAAAGATTAGATAACCGATTCAAAATAGTTTATGATTTAATTAAGTACCGTAGGTTCTACCAAATTTGTATTCTAATATACTAACCAAAATTAAAAATCTTAAATGTATGAATTCACAAATTAAGATATTAATATAAAAGTTATCTTAAAAATATAACTAGTGGTGCAATACTGCAATTTATTCACTTCCTACAAATCGTTTAACGAGAAAGCCTACCGTATAACACTTATATCACATTATCAATAACTAGCCAATTTTATTTTTATATTTGAGAAAAAGTATAATAAAAATATTTTTTTAATAACTATGATAGAACAGATGAACTAAAAAGAAAAATTTTGATTGGCTGAGAACGTCACATTAGTAATAGAAAAAACTTCAAATACTACTAATGTGGTTCCGCACTTTCTCACTTTAGTACCCTGTGGTTTAAAGTGTATCAATTTAGTGTCATATAATTTTATTTTTTATCTTTTTATTATCAATTTCGCTAATTTTTTTTTATTAAACGAGTGACGAAGTTAAAACTAAAGGGCACTAAAGTAAATATTCGATAAACCTAGGGGGGACGTATCTGAAGTTTTTTGTGTATAATTTAACGAAATATTAACGAAAAAACTAATAAAAAAATAAAAATGAAATCACATGATACTAACTTGATACACTTTAAACTATAAAGTACTAAAGTGAGAAAATACAAAATTATAGGTATGCTATTTAAAGTTTATCCTTAGTAATATAACTGATATATTGCAGATATTTTCAGGTTTCTCAGTAGCCGTTAGCCAGTTTTAGGGCAACGGTATATATCACGGTTACACCGCAAAAATATTAGACTCGTCCACATGCGGGGTCCACATGTCAGCGAGAGAGACGGTGACACGTCCGCGTTACACGGAATCTATACCTCGTTTCTACTCCAAAACCCGTGTACCGAGTAGTGAGTACCGACCGTTGAAGGGAGGAAGCAGTTTCGTCGTGAATAAGTGGGGCGGGTGCGCCAGAGAGATGTTTTTCTAGACCCGGTCCACCACGTCATCTGTAGACCGCGTACCATCTCTAAATTACCTTTATCTTATATAAAAAAAAAGAGAGAATACAAATAAAATAGCTTTTAAATTTCTAAAGTAATCAAATTAACCACCCCTTTATGCTCAGGGCATGTTTGTTTCCACGAAATAGGGGGACGCAAAATTGTCTTATTTTTGTTGTTTAATTCGTCGTAAATTAAATTCGCTCGTAATTTTACTGTCCTAAAATATTATAAGTGATTTTGCTCTAGGCTAAACAATAATTAAAAAGGTTAATTGATGTATTTTTTTTGTTTTCTTATGTACTAGTGTTAATATTTTTAGAAAAATAGTGCAAAAGTGGGATAATTATAGTTTCAAAATTATTGACTTTCTATCAAATAAAAAAGAGGAAGAAAAAAAATTCATCTGAACTTTAATTCAATTGAAAGTTATTTTTAACATGAAAATCAGTTGTAAATTTTTTTTTATCTGAACTTTAATTCAATTAATTGTGTCATACTCATATTCAGTTTTGCTTAACAATATTCAATTAAGAGTGATGTAATTATAATTTTACAGATATACTGCTGTGTTTTCAACTACGTTCAATTTAATTATATATCAGAATACAAAAACTCATATATAATTTTTGAATTTGTTGTAGTTGCATTTATAATGTGGGTTGGAATGTGAACAAAATTTAAACAGCTCCGAAATGGACGGTCATGATTTCAAGTAGGATGAGATGGAGGGCACAGGAGCATGCGGTCCATAAATGATGTTGTAGACCAGGTGCATACAATAGTTTGTTCAATAACAGTGGGAAGGGACGAGGGGTAGCGCAAGTTGATTTGGTCTTCGCACGTGGAATCTATGTTTGGAAGAAGATATTATTATTAATTAAAATTAAATTTTTGGTAAAAGTGCAAGAAAACCCCCTCAGATATACACTATTTTGAAAGAGACTTCTTAAGATTTTTTTTTTTTGATTGAGACTCTACAACTTCCTTTTTTTATTTAAGTTTTTATACTTTAAGTACGATAGAAGTTTTATCAAATTTAACAACTCTATTACTTATTAATCATAAATTAATTTAGTTTACTTGTTAAAAAATAATTAAAATAATTAAATTTGATTCAACTATTAATAAATTTGGTGAAATTTTAGTTTTTTTTTACCAAAATTACTTAATTTTTAAAAAAATCTAATAGAAAATATCAGTTGAAAAAGTAAAATTAAGTTGAGGGGAAATTTTCAAAATATCATGTGGTAGAGGGATCTTTCATACATACAGTTTTGATAAAATTATATAGTTTATTTGCTAAAAGATAATTAAAATTATCAAATTTGATAAAAGTATCAATAATTTTGATAAAATTTAAAATTTTTTTGACTAAAATTTCTTACATTTAAAAAAAGAAAAAAGTTAACAAAATCTCAATTAAAATAAAATAAAAGTTTAGAGGACAAATTGCTTAACTATGACTTTAATTTATTATAATTTTTCACCTTAATTTTTATAATTATTACAATTAAGTCCTGTAATTCAATCCATGATTAAATATTATTGTAGAAGTGATATTACGACTTTGCGCCTGATGATGTGCTAATAATTAAGATGCTATATCATTTAGTCAACTAAATTAGATTGTGTGGCTGGTTTGAAATAACACTGAAAGCAGAAATTATGATAAATTATATTTTGAGGACCAAAGTGTAACCGTCTCATAGTTTGAGGACCAAATGTGCACTTTATCTAGATTTCAAAATATAATAATATAGGTGAGGGGTCTCAATACATATTTACCTCGCCCCTCCCTTTTTTTTTTTCTTTTCTTTTTCTTTTTTGTTTTTTTAGAGCCCTTTTCCCACTCACAAGTCACAAACACACACATACACACAACAAAAGTTCCCGGTTTTCTACTACTCTCTCGGAGCTTATCCCCCCATGGCCCCTGGTTTTGAAACCCCCAACCCCCCTCTCCTCCTCCTTTATATCCGCGTTTCGCTTCTCCCCGCTTTTTCCGACGTTCGGATCGCTTTTCCCCGCCGCAAAACGACGATTTTTGCGCCCAAAATCGGATTTTGGGGCGTCGGTTTTGCTCGGCTCGGTCGATTTCGCGAGGTGGCGGTGGTGGGATCGATGAAGGTGGAGGGGAGCAGCACGGCGGCGGAGGAGGAGGAGAGGAAGAGCGGCGGCGGCGGAGGGGGTTTGAAGAGGCCGAGGAGGGTGAGCGGCGACGGGGCGAAGATCACGAGGAAGCGCGGCTGCTCCGCGCGGCGGGCGCGGCGGCGCGTGCAGGCCGATTCGACGGCGATCCAGCGCCTCTTCTCCGCGTGCAGATCGGTGTTCAAAGGCGCCGCTCCCGTCCCCGCCCCCGCCGACGTCGACATGCTCCGGCAACTCCTCGGTGCGTGCTCTCTCTAACCCTAGCCTTTCCTTTCTCTACCTATGCATTATGCTCTCCCTAACCCTAGTCTTTCCTTTCTCCACCTATGCATTATGCTCTCCCTAACCCTAGTCTTTCCTTTCTCTATCTATGCATTATGATATGTTTCATGATATCTTATATCTTATCTTATACGACAGTTATTGTTTCACCTTGCGGGCCGTTGGAATTAATGCGCAGCAAAAACTTACAAACTAAATAGCCAATGTATTCAGAAATCGAAATTGGATCGGATTGCTTATTTACTAGCCTTCTTGGATCTTCCATAAATGTCATTATAAGATTATGATTGATGTTTTGGCTTACAAAGGGGATAACTAACTATGTGCACATTATGTGTTCGACTCTGCGGCCACACTTGCTCTCCCGGATATAGAATTTAGCAGTTCAATAAGATTTTTTTTTTTTTTTGGTTTATTTGTTCTCTGTTTTTATACCGGTTCCTCGATAATATGCAGGACATTGAACTTAATTTAGTGTTCTTCAAAATAATTGGATTCTAATGTTTTGTTCCGACATTTCCAGATAAAATGAGACCAGAAGATGTTGGGCTAAGCGCGGATCTAGTGTTTTTCAGGGCGAAAAGTGCTTCGAAAGGAACTCCGAGGATTACGTACACGACTATATACAAGTGCAATAACTTTTCGGTAAGACGAGTTCCGCAACATAGCAAATTACGCCTGCTGCTTTGCCGCATAGTGTACGCGAACATGCTCCCGAGGAAAGTAGAATCAAACCGATTGCCATACTAATTGAGTATTTTTCAGTGTTATTCATCCTATAAAATCATAGTGATATAACTAGATTTAGCAACTTCAGTAAAATGTAATGATATGTGTTGCAGCATTTGGATTTGATGATTAGTTGCTGAGGGAAATAGGATGAGTATGAATCATATTGAAGCACACAAAGAAAAACGAGGCGCCCTTTCTTTTGTATGATATACAAATCATTATTACATAAACTTTTGTGTGAGTTATGCTAACATGTCTAAGAATCTGCTTTTGGGGACCTTAATCACTCTCCCACATTACAGTAGGATGCAAAATATTTATTCATTTGCAACTTCAAATGACCCTAGCTGAACCGCCCTTCTATTTTTTGTGTATTTATATTTGTAGTGATTTGATTAGTTCTTCACTTCATCCTGAAATAACTCGATTTTCCTTTCTCCTTCCAGATGGTTATATTCTTTTTGCCACCAAGAGCAGTTATCCCCCTCCATAATCATCCAGGAATGACTGTATTCAACAAACTACTACTAGGATCGATGCATGTCAAATCTTACGACTGGGTTGATCCTATCAAATCCAACGACCTGACAACCTCAGATCAATGTGAGCTCTCTCTCTCTCTCTCTCTCTCTCTCTCTCTCTCTCTCTCGTTCACTCGCTCGCTCTTTATATTAACGTATGCTTATGTTGGCAGTGAGACTGGCAAAACTGGTTGTAGATTCTGATTATGTTGCCCCATGCAATACCTCCATTCTGTACCCAGCAACTGGAGGGAATATCCATACTTTTCGAGCCATTACGGCATGTGCAGTGCTTGATGTTCTAGGACCCCCTTACTCGAAAGAAGATGATCGCGATTGCACATACTACAGTGATTTTCCTTACACTCACCATTCAAGTAAGCAATTTTTTTTCTTTTCCCAATTTCCCCTCCTCTCATGAATTATATCTTTTTTGCTCTTTGAAATGTTAACATTTTTGGTTTGCACCAACATGCTTAATATGTGATTTTTTGACATAAATGGAAAATTGCAACCTTGCATTTATTATACAGCTCTCGGTTTCCTGATGAAGATTCGGAAATATTTGCACTACTTGACTTGGCCTTAAAATACTAGCATGGTTTCTTTTTCCATGAAAAAAACGAATCTCCCCGAAGTTGAAACTTTCGAGTTAGGAGCTTCCTAATCATATCTAAGCTCAGCGCATATTTCACATTGTTTAGTACGCCGAGTTGTATTAAAGTAACCATCATTATTAGTTAAAACCAGTTGCTTTTCGGTAGCCCGTTGAATCTTTCTATGGAAACATCGAATAAACAAACTTCTATAAATATCATATATGAAGTGTACTAGAAAACTTCTCAAAGAAAGTTTGAAAGCCACATGCCGCACGGATTGCATATGATTGAGGCTTATGTGGGGATTTTTTTTTTCTTCTCTTCTTTTCTTTTGCTAGATGGTGCAACGACCGAGGCTGGATTGAGCGATGAACGGCTAGGATGGTTGAAAGAGATCAACGTTCCCAAGGACTTGAAAATGGACGGCGTGGAGTACCTGGGTCCTCAGATCATTGATGGTTGAAACTTGGGGGCATAAAATGAGACTTTTCAAATGTTGATCCTACTCTTCTTTGTTAACTGCCCTGCTGATGTATTTTACTTCTTTCTTTCTCTTTCTGATACTTTGCATCTGATGGGTTTAGATTGTCGCGGCGCGCGACTGTAGAATGTCCTTTTAAAGTTCATACAACTAGCATTTTTGGGTTTGTTTACAAATTTTAGCCCTAGGACTGGTCTCAATTGTAACAGTTTAGCACCTGAAGTTTAATCCTGATTAAAATTTCATCCTCAAAAATTTGACATTTGATTCAGTTTCTCCTGGAAGTTTCATTTTTTAGCTCAAAAGAAGTAGAATTATAGTGCTAATGTGGAGACCTGTTACTGGGAATAAACTTCCAGGAACCAAATTGTTAAATCCGAGGATGGAATTTATATCCGGGTCAAAAATTTAGGGATCAAATTTGTGATAAACCCAGCAATGTTCTGTTCTTCTTGTGAATAATTTGTTGTAGAGTTTTCTTGCAATTTTCGTTGTCAGTGACATTGCAGAGATTGATTCAGTATACATGCCTATGAAATTTGGTTTAGGGTTTAAAGTTCAGGATTTAGGGAGTGCTATGTTTGCCGATTAGGCGAGCCGTATATGCTCGCCAATCATACTCCGGTGATTCAGGGACAGTTTTAACTATATTTAAGAGAAGAAGAACATTTTATAAAAGGGGTAAGGGGGTGTTTGGATTGATGAATTTGTAGATTTAACGTAACTCAAGTGCATTGGTTTTTGAGTTTTTTTGAAATGTTATTATTTTTTTGTTGTTTATTTTGACATAATTCGTACAGTCTGAAAATTAAATTTAATTATTTCTTCTGTTTATTTTGATGTAATTTAGTGCTGTTAATATTAGGTTTTTGAGTTTTATTATTTATTTTGATGTAAGTAAGTGAATCTCGTTATCTTCTAAACATAGTGGTAAAATTATTGCTATAAAATTTAATCTATTATATAATTAAAATTTTTTTATTATTTAAAGATAATTTTAATTTATTATAAATAAGGTAATTCTAACTTATTATAAAAAAGGTAGAGTTTAGATTTTACTATTTAATAAAGTTTTTAGAGGAGGTTGAGTGCGACGGAAGTCAAGTTCGGAAAGTCAAGAGTAGATAAAGTGGAGATCTAACGTAACGTAATTTAAGTTACATTATATTTTTAACTTATATCAGAATAAATAACAAAAATGATGGAACATGAGTTTCATCATTTCACTTACACCAAAACAACTAAATTGCACTGCTAGCTCCCCCAACATCTGCGAAACTCAAACTTTGGATTTGGACGTTTCAGACTTTGAACTTTTAGGTCGGTTTCAATTCAATTCTCAAACGTTTAAACGTGTTTTATTTGTTTTATCTTAGATTAGAAACTATTACATACACGTAATTCATCTTCTTGTTTGTACACTATGAATTGATCATTTGTTTTCATCAATCTCAAATTTTTTAATTTACATATCTGATTTTTATAATTAAAAAAATCATAACTCAAATAAGTAGTATGATTGAAATGTGCACTGAAAAAAATAGCCGCTAAAAATTGCAGGACACTTGCAAGCGTTTAATTCAACTTAAAAGCTCCAAAATTTAGGTTAGCATAAGATTCCACGATACGTAACATTACGAAATAAATAAAATAAAAGCAAGAGAAATAATAATCCACAGGTTGATTGTACAGAGAGAAAGTTCGCAGTTTGAGCATACGGGGGGCCAATTACCGTTTAATAAGCGATCGTTTCATTCCCCCCAAAAAATTCCAAAACTTAATTTTTTAATTTAAAATTTTATTTTAGTTCCCCTTAAAAAGGTTCTAATAAAAAATTTATGAATACACCTCACCTCCTTTTTGTGTTCCAAATTTTTTATTCAAAAAACTCCAACTACGGAACTTCTTTCCAAAGAGTTTTTTTTACGATTTTCGGAGAAACCAAACACTCTGAGCCAACAAAGAAACCCGAGAGGGAGACGAAATCGAAATCGCGAGCTAAGCACGCCAAAGCCCGACGCACTCCTCTCGCGATCTGGACACAGCAAAGGCGCGCGCCGCAGGCGTAGAGATCTGCAGCAGCCCCAGATGACTGTTCTAGGAAGGCAGCACAGTTTCTTTCAGGCCAGTCAAGTTCTGACTCCGAATTGCTCCGCGCGAAACGCGCCTTCAGCTGACAGAACAGAGAGTAACAAACCATCAACTTCTACCGGCAACCATTTCAACAAGTAGAACCAAGTAAATAAACAGAAGCAACATCCATTTTAGGCTACCGACAACAATCCGCAGTGCATTTAAACCGTCGGGCATATACAACAATACTAGCTACCATCACTCTTAAAAGAGAGTTTCTTTTCCCAGTTTCTAATACATATCTCACCGATGCGATGTTTGGATATAAATTTACATAAGAACTAATCTGATCCAGAGCATAGGCGATAACAAACATGACGGAGAATCGAGCACATAAAAACAGGATAAACCACCCTCGATTGGTGCTAAGTTTATGAATGCTCAATAGAAACACTCGATTGAACATACGCATCACTTTATGCACCTTTTATGCATAGCAAAGATACTTGTAGGTACTTCTAGCAGCGCTTTAATCGGCCGTCCAGCTCTGCTCCACAATCTCGCGAACTTTGCGGTTGTATTCACGCTTGTTCTCGCTGAACATTCGAGCCGCCTCTGAGTTCGCAGGAGAGTTTGGGTTTGGGTCACAGAGGAGCGACTGTACACAAAAAGAAATAAAAAAGAAGATTAGATAATTAGCGCACAATTTCAATAACAAGTTAACTTCCCTCATTTCTACATCACCACGAAATGGGAAATAAATTGAGAAGTAACAGGGTGTTTAGCGTGCAAAATTAACTAGAATAAGCTCACACATCAATCAACAGAAATCATGGCCTCGAAGAAAACATTGTACCACATCAATACATAACATTTTTACCATTTGAAGCTATGAACCACAGCAATTGGTTCGTTTCTGGGCCAAATATTCCAACCACCACTTCTACACATTTAGCTTATCCTAGAATGCTTTTTTTTCTCAATGCCAAAAATGGGTCAGGATGATTAAGCAAAAACCCAGCAACCCTAAAACGCTTCATCAAACTAACCTTGGACTCAGAAAAACACTTCATCATACTGACCTCGAACTAACCTTGGACTCGGCAACCATAAAACACTTCATCATGCTGACCTCAAACTCCAACTACCACAATTATTAACCAGCTGCTAGCCATAGGCCTACATGCAAACTGTGAAACTCAGATAATGTAAAACTTACCTACTCTCTACATGAGTATATTATGCCTTTAATTATATGGGATTGGTTTTATTCCTCAACATACACTTCAAAGAATCAGGAGTTTGCTCATCTAAGTTATGCAGTAATTGGCTGGTCTAAATCCAATCCTACACACAAATGCTCACATCCTGATCTCCACACAAAAGTAGATTCAGTCTTGTGACTCTTCCCTGTATTCACTTTAGTCGCTTTTATGCCCGCTACAGGAAATAACCCTACAACACATATGACAACTTGCAGCAGACATATAAGAAAGTGAGCCTGAAAAAGGACTGCCAAAGCATGTAAAGCATAAAGCAGCCTGTTTAAAAGGTTTGTATCTCAAGTAAGGTATTATATCCCACTAAGAACCTCGAAAACTTATTTTTGTCATGGAAAGCTAAGTATAGGCGCATTTATATTTCCACTACAAATGGCATGGGGCGGCATGTGCCATTCTCGACCTGGTCAAAATAGGTTGGGTCTTGAACATGCTACAAACTAGGTCGGGTCTTGAACATGCTACCAACCCTGATGAACATCCAGGTCCATGTTGGATTCTGTTTTTAGCAAGCAAGTACTAATTTTAACCCGTCCTCCCAGGTTTACACGATCTATTCAATTATATAAGCAGTTTAATATTGCATAGTTATTGAAGTAAAATAACAGTTGTACTTTTTTCCCGTGATCTATCAAGAGTACCTGAATAGAAGTCAGAATTGCAGCAACATCATAAATGGGGCTCCACTGGTTTTGTAAAATATCCAAACAGATGCTTCCATCTGCATAGACTGACAGAACGGAAAAGAAATAGTTAGGCACCTAAAGCTTTAAGACCTACAAATCTGGAAGCTATTCACAGTTTGTTAAAGAAGTGGTGGTAATATATGCTATTTTGTACAATGACGGCAGTAATCAGTTAAAAAATATCAGGCGACAGTACTTACTGTTTGGGTGGAACATCCGCGAGACAAACCTGACTGTTGGTGGTTTGTTAGGATAATCTTCTGTAAACTGCAGAGTCAGCTTAAACGTGCCTAGAAGTAATATTGGAGAGTTAGTGAATAGCTGACCTCTATCATAACTGCAGAAATGTAATGTCTAATAATTCAACATGTTGTCAATATTCCCACTGTCGACTATATCTCCTTATCCACAGTAAATTGTTTTCTTTTTTACCACTATGGTTCCTACAACCCTAATGTCATCAAAGTAGGCAAGTAGAAGCAGTAAAGCTGAAGCTTTCAATCTGACAAGGAAAAAAAGAATATTAAGTGCAAAAGGAAAGTACAAAAAGGGAAGTAAGACTCTGCATTATGTGCTGATTCAAGTGAATGAAAGATCTACTATAAGATGGCTGACCGAGGTTTCTAAATTTGCTCCAAACTCCAATACCACAGAACTCTCAAAGTAACAAACAATAGTGAAACTCAAATATCTATAAACTTTCGGAAAAAAAAGAGCACCACACTATGAACCTTCAAATTCTTGAAATACTGCTAGCTCTTTGGGTTCCTCTAGCATAATGTCACAACACATTAAAGTAGAACAAATAAACAAGACTGGTGATGGTCAATATGTTTTAAGGGAAAATAGTCATGCATACAAATTTATGACATGATTAATAGGTCCTAGTATTAAAAGGACTATCAAACACATGAAAGCAGCCAATCAAGTGCATAATGATGTTGCTTAGGAAGAGACAACAAACAACATATTTACTAGATTAGTGTGCAAGGTTTGTAACCTAAACTTCTTAAGTTTTAATAGACGTTCTAATGCTTACGATTGAAGTAGTACTCAAGAGTGAAATACAAAGCTCTAGATTCAAATAAAAAGCAATAGAACGTGATGGCCATTAATATAGTTGGCTAATGCATAGAATAATAATCAATTACATGGTCAGGTTCTTCAATATACTCCAAACTTTTGTAGTGCCACATTTTCAAAATATTGGGAGAATGAAAAGTTACAAACTTAGAAAATAGAAAGAGGGTAAATATTAATAGAATCTACCTTTATTTAATCAATAAGGCCATTTGGCGACAGAATAAATTAACCTACCTTTCTCGGTCACACTTTAAGGCTTGTGTACCACAAGAGAAACACTTGGAAATTACTTATATATATATATATATATATATATATAATTTGGATTGAAAACAAAATATGCAATTATATAATGAGTTGAACTGAAATGCTATTGAAAGCAAACGAACTCCGTTGTCATTCATTTATTTTCGATGATAGAATATTTAAATTGACAATCGACACTATTGAACATAATTTATACCACTTGAAATATCTCGAAACCAAATTTCAAATCTCTCTTCACTTTATCTCTCTTCAATGTGATACACCAAACAACAAAAAAATGAATATTTATAGTTGAAAATCATTTTATCTCTCTTCACTTTCCGTAAAAAGCCTTTCAAGTTATATATTTACTTCAAAAAAATAAATGTAAAATCTATCCATTTAGAAGTTCAATACTGCCTAAATTAAAAAAACCCATTTGTTTTTTCCAATATACTCTCTAAAAAATTCAAGAGATAAATTCTCTCTAAAGCTCTAACTTCTTTTAAATCTACCTTCCACTTTAATTCAGAGTTAGACTGAGAATAAAGTTAACTAAAACTAAATATAAAACTCCAATATTTTTGAGAAATATGCATGCAATTATTTATATTTCTTACCCAAGAACAAGTCCAATTTATATTTGAACTTTAGCTTTGTGTCTCAATTATGTGGAGATATGATTATTACACTTAAATATCTGCATTACCAAAATATAATGATGCATAATGAAATCACAATATGACAAAACTTAAATACCTCATACTCTGTCAAAAAAATGCCACAACTTGGCCCAGTGCATAGAGCATATGCAATAAGCAACAACATATGGAATCTAACAACAGGAAAAAGGAATAATAAATAAAGTGAAAGATTAGTGAAAACTAAGTAACTGGCATAAGAATTATTCATATCAAATCTTACTATGAATAGATGCATCATTCACCCTAATATATTCTCCTCACTAACAGCTAAAAAGCACATGCAGCTAACCCCGAGAAGTGCCGGAAATTGGCTTTGTAATGTAGTTCTAGTCCGCGATGTTACGAATGAGGTTCTTCGAGCAATATACGCATATATAACTTTGGCTTGTGCAAAATAAACTGCAATAATCTAAAACAAAAATGAATAATGCTTAATGATAATCTAAAAACCATTAATAAACAAATAAATTGTTGAGACAACATAGTATCCTACAGTCATGCGTCTTTTTCTCACTATTGCAACTTCAAGAAGGTCAAAAGGGAAGCATTGCAAATTACTCTAAAGGACATCAATCTTTTGAAGAAGAAATCCGAAATAAGAAAGATAACTGAACATGATATGAGATCATTGCAGGTACGAACAAGATAAACCTTAATTGACTTGAGATTAGCGAAGTACAAACATACGGAGAGGACTACGAGTATCAAGGTTTAAATAGGATTAAACTTTGAGAAGAAATGAGTTTATCTCCACAAAATTTAAAGAGAACGACAAAAAGCAATACAAAACGAAAGGCACTTCCGACATTTTGAAAATACAGTTCAGTATTAGTTCATAAGCCAAGATAGCACGCCATGCCGAAATGAATTGATTCCTTTGCTGATTTGCTATGATGCTATTCAAAAATAAAAATCATTTATAGCAACATTTGACTTCAGAGAAGCTGATAGATTGGAACAGCTAAAACTACAGTTCTCCTTCACAGGAAACAACTTAAAAATTAAAAAACAACTCCTAACCTTCACAAGGAAACCGGTAATACGCTTTATCTCACTTCATAGTATTATTTGCCTTTTATCCTCTGTAAACGCTGAAGCTCCCTCGAGACACTAGGAGACAACTATTTCTAATATGTTCGTAACTTTGTAATAAACAGCTCCCATTTCACAACAAAAACTAAAAGTTAGAAGTGAAATATCAAGAAGACTACATGAAAAGCATAAGAAAGAAAAGTTCTGTTTCTAAAATTGGCAAGCTTAGCAGAAAAAACTGTGTATAACATGGTTAACATTCAAAAAAGTTGGCACCACAGACGACGCGGGTTACACGGATCCACAATTATGTAAATTTACCACACGTTCAAAAAGGATAGTTGTATAAATGAGATGCGCACATCTCTAGCATATCACACCATGAAACTAGCGAACTCATTAAGTGGATATATTCGTCATGTGATTTCTCTACACTTTGATTGCTCCGAAGGATTTTAACTGAGGCGACAGGTCCACATCATCAAATGAAGATTCTAGTTACATACTAATGTACTCACATACAGGAACATGAAGTAGGCACATAACATTGAAGATCTTCAAATAAAACTCCGCATTCTGAAGAAGCACCTACAAAAATAGATATTCATGAAGCAGCAGACAGTGAGAATTAACTGGTCATCGAAAGGAAAACTTCCGAACCAAATTATTTCACATCCCAATCCTTCATTTTCTTGCTTCCTTTTGGTCTCGCAATTGGTGCATTCAAGCCCGCCATTTTCGCGTTGTACTTTGCTCGTAGAGGACCATTTGTTGTCCACCTAAAGAAAAGGAATGGGAAAAATAAATATATGTTGCCGAACTACATTAAAAACAAAAGACAATCAAATGTATTCCAGTATTAACTGCTCTACGAAAATTATGCATCTTCGAAGATTTATATGGACCACTGAATCACGAGTTGAAATAAAGATGTTCGAATATGATACCAATCAGGGAACAACTTTCAGTGTGATTGGGCAATAACTAGCATGTTCTCGGTGTTTCTGGGTGAAATTTTTTGCTCGGTTTCATCATACTTCTTTTCATTTACTCCTACAATATAGCTACCAAAATCGCGGCTCGAAATTCAGATGGCTCAGATGGTGCCCTATTGAACGGAATATAGACATGCAATACGTACGGCGTGTTCCAATCAGTGGTGTCCTCGTTAACGAGATGCGTCCACTTGGTCCTTCCGCTGCGCCCAAAGTGCTTGACTTGCATGACCTTGGGCAAAATAGTCTTATCCATTTTATCTTCCCCGGTGGGCGCGGAGAAATCGCGCCTGAAGATCTCGTCTGTGCCGGCTGTCGCAGCCCGGTCGTCGGACTCGGACTGGAAGAACGCGCCCTTGTGATAGTACTTCTGCATAAACCTCCACTTCTGCTTGGACTGAGAGAGCGGCTTCGGGTTCTTCCTCTCCCACTCCCTCCTCTCCTCCTCCGTCATATTCCGCACCCTCTCGATCTCCTCCTTCTCCTTCAGACGCGCCTCCCGATCCTCCCTCTCCCTCTTAATCCTCGCAATCTCCCTACCCTTCCACGCCTCGTACTCGTCGGCCTCGTTCAACTCGTCGTCGGTGTCGACGTCCGCGATATTCGCCTCCGCCTCCAAATTCTTCCGGATCTCCTCATCCTTCCTGATCTCCTCCACCACGATCTGCTTCGTCTCGACCTTCCTCTCCTCCAGCCGCCTCTTCACGCGCTCCTCGAACCGCCGCTCCTCCTCCTCGACCCTCTCCCGCTCCGCGATGGTGTCGCGCTGCGATCTCGGGACGAACACCGGCTTGACCAACGCCGGGCCCAATTGCTCTTCCTCCGAGTCGGTCTCGTACTCCGATTCCTCCTCCTCCTCCTCCTCCTCCTCCTCTGCGGCCTCGTCCTCCTCCTCCTCCTCGGGCAATAGTGCGGCGGCGGCCTCCTCCTGCTCTCGCCGGAGCAGCTTCTCCCGAATCCTTCGCCGCCGCTCCTCGACCGCCTCCTCGTCGTCCTCCTCCTCCAATTCCAAGCCCTCCAGCTTGCTGCTCTCCTCCTCTTCGGCGGCGGCGGAGACGATCTCGGCCTGGCGGATGCGGCGGTGATCGGCTCGCAATTCCTCTCTGTTCTCGGCGCGGGTTTCCGCGAGGCGGCGCAGGCGGCGGTCGTCCTTCGGCGGGAGGTCGGCGGCGGCGCCCTCGCCGTCGTCGTGGGAAGGGAACGCCTTCTGGAGGGCGGCGGCCCGCGCGGTCCGGATGTCGGCCTCCTCCTCGGCATCGTCGGCCCACTCCGGCGCCTTTCCCGGCCAGTACCGCTTCACTTTCGTCTGCCCGATCTTCCCCCGCAGCTTGTCGCGCACCGCGATCGCCGCGTCGCTGACTCCCGCCGCCACAGACATTGGAAAAGAGCCTTCGCTGAAACCCTAGATGCAGAATAGGCAAAATAAGTCCCTATTTTTATGCGTCGATCAGTTCCGATAGTAAAGTTTCCAAGAACGAAACCCTAGTATCGCCTTCAACGAAGAGAAGAGGAAATGAGATGTACTTTTTTTTTTTTTTGGTCCCTTTCTTTTATTACGACAAGCAAAGACATTTTATCATTTGGCTATAGTAAAACTTACAAAATTTCACTGANTTTTGGTCCCTTTTTTCTACAACACCTGCGGGGTTTACAATTTTACATAGGGATGCAAATGGAGCGGATCCACCTCCACCCTCTTGTTTGGTGTAAGATTTTAAGTGCTCGTCGATACATATCATATCCATCGTATCGTGCTAATAATACAAATTCCGTGCCGATAGCACAGCTAAAAACTCTCTATTTTTTAAATTAATAAATAATTTCATCAATAAAATTTAAAAAATGTGATAAAAAGGCATAATAAATAGTTAGAATATTTTATTGCTAAAAAAAATAAATATTTTATATTATTATGTGTCGACACATAATAATTTTTTTGACCGGCACGTATCGGCATGGTTCGGCACACACCGTGCTGTACCATACCAGCAAGTTTTTCGGCACGACCTGGTGTCACGGTACTTAAAATCCTTGGTTTGGTGAGTTCAGGCAAATTTACAGCGGGTTGACCCAATCAAATCAGAATTAAAAGATTTAATAAAATTAAAAATTTTAAATTATTGAGTAATCAAATTAAATTTGTCTATGATTAAGGTAAGTTTTACACGTTTTATCTTAATTTTACGTTAAAATCTTTAATTGATAGATAAGAATGGTTAAATTTTTTATCATTTGATTATTATATGAAATTAATATTAATATATACTTTATAAAAGAACTTTAAGCGTAATATATAATATTAAGTTATAAAATTTTTTGTTAATTTAATTATTAATTTTGTTATGCCTAATATAACGTTACCGAAAAGGATGACGAAAAAATAAAAATGAAACTACAGGACATTAACTTTGATACACTTTAAACCATAGGATACTAAAATAAAAAAGTGCAAAACTACGGGACTGGTATTTGAAGTTTACCTTATAAATTTTTTTCACATGTGTATCTAATTATATAGAATAGTACATTACAAATCAATAGCTAATAAATAAAATTATTATTAAATTTAATAAAGTTTTTTAATTGAATCAAATAGAATAACTTAAATAAAAAATAAAAGAAGTATCAATAAAAAAAAAGAATTATTTGTATACACGTCCCTGCAAACATAGTGAATTGCAGAAATATCCCTGCAAAACGGAAATTTCATAAGTTGTTCCAGTTATGCAGATATGTCCCTACCGTTAAGGTCTGTTAAAAAAATTTCGTTAACCACAGTTAAAAACTTAACCATGGTTAATTAATAACGTAAATTGACGGTTTTACCCTTCTTCCTCTTCCTCCTCTTCCTCTTCCATCTTCTTCGGCGGCGGCGAAGGCGGCAGCGGCGGCATCGGCGGCGGCCCTCTCCCTCTTCCCCTTTCTCTTCCTCTTCTCTCTTCCTCTCCCTTTTCCTCTTCCCCCTTCTTCTTCCTCTCCTTCTTCCTCTTCCCTTTTCTTCGTCGCCGGCGAGGGAGAAGATGCGGCGGCGACGAATCCTCTCCCTCTTTCCTCTTCCTCTTCCTCTTCTTCGTCGCCGGCGAGGGAGGAGATGCGGCGGCAGCGGCGGTGAAAGCAAACCCTCTCCCTCTTCCTCTTCCTCTTCCTCTTCCTCTTCTTCGTCGCCGGCGAGGGAGGAGATGCGGCGGCAGCGGCGGTGAAAGCAAACCCTCTCCCTCTTCCTCTTCCTCTTCCTCTTCCTCTTCCCTCTTCTTCTCCCTCTTCCTCTCCTTCTTTCTCTCCTTCTTTCTCTTCCCTCTTCTTCGTCGCCGGCGAACCGCCGCCGTCCACTCCGGTGGGCCAAAGAGGGAGAGAAAGGGAAGGGAAAGAGATTTGGAGGGATATATTTGTGAGGGTAAAACAGTTATTTCACAAGAAAACTGTTAAAAAATTAACAGTTTCTTAACAGATTTCAACCAGAGGTACATATCTGCATAACTTTGGACTTTTGCAGGGATAATTTATGGAATTTTCGTTTTGCAGGAATATTTCTGCAATTCACTATGTTTATAGGGACGTGTATGCAAATAACCCTAAAAAAAACTAAGGATGATGGATTACACAAACTAGTCGAGGGGACTATTTCAAAATTATCTATAGCTGAGGGGTCTCTATACATTTTTCTCAAAAAAAAAAAAACCACGGGCGATAGGATAAAGCAAAGCGCGGAGCTCACGTTGCTTCTTCCTCCCTCTCTTTCGCTCTCACTCCGCAGCAGCAACACCACGAACCTACAATGCTCACAAACCCTACTCTCCATGGCCGAGCTCCATCGTCTCCCTCCTCTCTTCTCCATCCTCTCCAACCTAACAACCCCACCTTCTCCTTCTCCCCAAGCCTCTTCTCCCCTTGCGCTGCGAGGCCTTCGCCCCGCTCCTTCCTCCCGTTCCGGCCATTACGGTTCAAGAGGTGGTCTAGGGTTAGGGCTTCGGCGGATTCAAAGCCGTTGGAGAGTGTGGAGGATGATGGGCTTAGCTCCGGTCCACAGAAACACTCCATAAAGATCCCTGTTGGGGATAGGCATGTGAGTTCCCCCGCTTTCGATGGTTATTTTTGTTGCAATTTGTTGTGTTTAAGTAAATTTTGGTGTCACTATAAGATTTCTAGCTTATATCGTTTTTATTCTATATTAATTAACCGGTATAATTGTTGAAAAGAATCAACTTTTTTGGTGTTTGATCGAAATGAGTGCTATAATTGTAAGAGTTTTGGTTAATCGAGCTGAGAATTCTTGTTTTTAGCGTATTTCTCTCTCAACAAAATTTGGTTGTATTTTATTTCTGAATCCTGTGTATATATATGCAATTGAAGGGAACTTGCACTACTAGTGCCCAAACTTTTAGTCAAGTTTCAATTTGGTTCTCAAAATTTTAATCCCAAACTTTTGAAAATATTTTAACTTTTAAGTTGAATATTGTCCAATGACCACCCTAGAGCCATCTCGTATTTCAATCTGTACCTCCTATTAAGCAGTAGTATACTGCTTAGGAATGAGATGATTGGGTTGAAAGAATGAGATAGATGGAGGAAAAATAGAGTTTTGGTGCATGGACGTACAGATGCGCGAGGTGCAGGTAATAAATTGTTCTCGAAAGCAAAGACTAGAGTGAGCACTTATGAAAATGTGGAAAATGACAGCCTAACAATTCAAGGACCAAGATGAAACTTGAATAGAAGTCTAAGAAATAGTAGTGCAATTTAACTTTAGTCATGTAGGTTTTTCTTTCCTGTTGACATAGCATCTAATTTTTGCTAACTTATGTATGTATTCTGATTCTAGATATTGGTGGAGACAGGTCACATTGGGAGGCAAGCTAGCGCCTCTGTAACAGTTACTGATGGCGAAACTGTAAGTTCCGACTTCGCCTAATCTGATCAACATATCAATTTTTGTTCTGCATGGAAGTGATTTTTGATGAGGTGAAGGCCCAGTTGCTAAATGTTGACTGATAGAATCAAATTTGAATGTCCCCTCAAATCTTCTCAAAGCGGCTAGATCTTCTAAGTGTTTATTGCTTTGTTGACCCTCTTCTATTTAATTTCTATCTTTCGATCTTAAAGAATAAACGGTGTCTTTTCAATTTACAATTGGCTTCTTGTGCATTGTGAAGCATGTCCCAAAAATTTAAATTAGAAGAATGCCGCCACTCAGTCTGTCAAAACATATTATTAGAGTTCCAATTTACTTTGCAGATTGTCTATTGTTCTGTATGCTTAGCTGATGTCCCTAGCGAGCCTTCCGACTTCTTCCCAATGTCAGTGAATTATCAGGAACGCCTCTCAGCTGCAGGAAGGACTAGGTATAATTAGAAATATTGTTCCTCTTCCAACTAATTTGCATTTGTTTATGCATTCTGATTGTTGTGGACTTGTGGTCACTGGTTTCAGCGGCGGGTTTTTCAAACGGGAAGGAAGGGCCAAAGACCATGAGGTATGAGGAACAAGCTTCACAAAATCTTTGATTTGTTGGATAGTTATTTTTTGCTTTGTTAATACTTGGTTATACCAGCTGAATAAGTTTAATTTGCAAAGTTGCACGTCACAGCCTCCACAGGGCTCTAATGTGGAAAAATTGAAAAAGAATGATGAAACATGATAAAGTAAAGAAAATTTGCATTTTTTTTGTTTAATTCTAGAAAATACTACAAAGAACAGGTACATATTGTTGCATGCAGGTTCTCATCTGCAGGTTGATAGACAGACCTTTGCGTCCTACCATGCCGAAGGGTTTCTATTATGAAACACAAGTTCTATCTTGGGTAATCACTCATCTCAGTAATTCTTATGTATTGCATTATTATGCATCTGACTGCATCCTAGGCTTTGGTTTCCAGAAATTTTCTGGATGTTATTCTAGCATGCTATTTCATCTGTACTTGTGGAAGCAAATACTGAAGTTGTGATGTATCAGTAACTAAGATTTTACTTGAGTTCAGCAAAACTTGTTTCAACTTTCTATCTGGTGTAACTCAAGATCCACCATGGTGTTTGATACTGCAGCATTGGTCTTGATGTGTCTTGAAAAATTGGTCCATCTTTTCTGTTACTTCAGTGCTTCTTACTGGTGGTTATCACCAATCGGTTAATGGGAAATAAATAAATATCATAAGATGAAAAGACTTATCCAATTATTGTAGGTTTTCAGTTATGATGGTCTTCATTCTCCTGATTGCTTGGCTGTCACAGCTGCTGGTATAGCAGTGTAAGTCCATTTAACATCTCATTTTTTTTTCCCCTTCTTATCATTTTGCTCCTGTTGGTGTATATCCTTTATATCTTAGATGTCTAGCTTTTATTTTCAGAGCTCTTTCAGAAGTGCCGAATACAAAAACTATTGCTGGTGTGAGGATAGGCCTAATTGATGATAAATTCGTAGTCAATCCAACTACTAGAGAAATGGAGTCATCAGAGTTGGATTTGATAATCGCAGGAACTGATAGTGCTATATTGATGATAGAGGTCTGCTGTTTTGTGACCTTTTATCTGTTGAAGCTTCATTTCTAATATTTCTACTGCCTACCATATCATATACTTGTGATAATCAGTTCCATGTTATCTCTCATATGTGACAAACTGTTGCATGATGATTTACTCTAGTAATTGCCTGATTATATATTCATTTTTAAACTGAGTTTTGAACTTCATGTCATTGCTTTGGGCGAGTTGTCTAGAGGAAGCGTATAGTTTCTCAATTTGGTCAAGTGCAGGGAAGTCTTGATAAATGGAAGAATAGGACTAAAAAGTAAACATGTTTGAAGTTGAATATATAAAACATCATAGTTTATTCTAAACATAGATGAATTGTCTTATGTCGTTGTTAGATCCTAGCAAGAAGTGCTGTTAGATTGATGGGATAAAATATGGACTTATTGCTGATTAATGGATCTGTTAAGATTGCGTTTAACAAGAAAGTGCACTCTTCTTAAACAGACTTTGTAGTGGTCCCCTCAAATTATGATTCTGAGACTTAGAGGTAGTTGACTCCTAACATTCCTATTGGCTTCTAGCAATTGCTAAATTTAATATTTCCTATTATATGGTGTTCTGTTTTTCAAATTTAAGTGATTGGTTCTCATGGTTGCATTGTAGCACTGGCTACTTTGGACTTATTGCGCCTTCTGAAAATATTTCTTCATAATGCCTCTTCTCAATCTGAATAATCATCAACTTTCGGTAAGCTCTGTTGAACCAGATTGTATTGTGGTCCTATCTCTTCACAGGGATACTGTAACTTTCTACCGGAGGAGAGGTTGCTTCAAGCGGTCGAGATAGGGCAGGTATATATGTCCTGGTGATGCTAAGCGGGGGATAATTTGAAGCTTTATTCTTGTTTTTAATATGATGTTCTAATTTACATAATCCTCCTAAAACAGTGTTTGACCTTTAATACTTTATTTTATAATTTTTTTAATCTCGTTGTCAGCAGTTGGCCACCTGGGTGCTAGTCATCCATGTCTTGGCGTTCTTTTCCACGAGATGTGTCTCTTCACTAAAATGTTGTGCTCAAAACTTTTAAGCTTCTGCTTGGTTTTCCTAGCTCTGTCCATCATAAGGATGATATAAATTTATGTGCAATTTCTTTTTCAAGATGTAGTAGTACATCAAGAAAAATAATATTAAGTTTGCTGCTCTATATATTTGGTTATTTATGAAACCTTTGTTCCCTTTTAACTAAGTTTGTTGAACACAAAACAAGTGCAGCAATATTCTTGTGCTTGCTTTTCTACATTATCTATTTTGATTGTTGCATACATACTGAGGAAACTATATGCTAAATGTTCAGTAGTTTGCACAAGAGCTTTATTCATATTGAAGGTTTAACATCCTAAACATGCTTGACAATTCTTCAATTGTACCATTAAATTTAGTCATTTAAAATGGAAATTGCATTGTTAAATGTGGAATATGCATAGCTACCTTGGAATGCTTTGCTCTGTAAAGTACATGTTGGAATACATTCTCTTTGGTGGTGTCTAATTTTTCCTACCATTCTTACACAAAAATTTGCTTATATCTTCTTTCTCATAAAAAGAATATACTTGTAGTTGAGAATTTAAAACAATCTGGAAATATTTTAATTTTTTTACATCATGGATGCCCATACATTAATTGTTTTCTGGAAGACATTAGCTGGGTGCTACTGTTAAATTTGAATATACTAAACTGTTGATAATTCCAATGTGCACATTCTGATTGGAGGAATTTGCATTATGAAGATCATTTATTATATTTGTTTCATCGACAAGTTTTTAATTAGATCTCATTCCTACTTACTACAATTTTGGAGATAAATAGTTATGAAGGGGAATGCCAAACTTAGTCTTTTTGTAAGAGACTAAGAGTGTACTTGGTTTTTATGTCCCATGGAAGCAATTATGAGTTATGCATAATATGTTCTATATTCCTGGAGAATGATTTGCCAACATAATGAGTATCTGGAGACTTAATATATTTTTATATCCTTCCCTCTCTCTCTCTCTCTCTCTCTCTCTCTTTTTAAATGCTGTGCATGTAAAATCTTATTCATCCAACACCAGGCAGCAATACGGCAGATATGCCATGAGGTGGAGACTTTAGTCAAGAAGCGTGGAAAGCCAAAAATGATTGAAGCTATCAAACTACCCCCTGCTGAGCTCTATAGGCATGTTGAAGTATGAACAAACATCACCCTTATTTTTGACTGAAATACAAGTATTTTTGTTCTTACTCTCCATGTTTCTTATAATACATAGATTACCTTCATTGAACACTATTGTAAAGTGCTAAGTTTATTTCTTCATTATTAACTGTTTTCTGTGTCCCTCTGGTGATCCTTGCAGTATCTAAGATATGCATATTAGTGAAAGGAGAATCTGATTTTATGTTGTTTTCCATGACTTGTAGCATGTCCATGATGTCTCATGTTTCTCTTTTAGAACCATATGTTGTTTCATTGACAAAAAGTGTGTTTTAACTATTCAATGACTGAATGCTGCTATGCTTAGTATTACTTGCCTTTATGATGGAATGCTGTTCTGTGTTTAGCTGCATCATGCTGGTTAATTTATGGTATATACTAGGCACTGGTGTAACATGGCTATTCTTCATGATCAGGGCCTCAGCAATCCTAATTGACCTTTGCACTACGGCACAAGAGTGGCTTAGGTCACCTCATAGGGCCTGAACTAACTGATTTTCACTGTTGGTGCAAAAAAAATTCTATATATTGTACAATGCTCATTAAGGCTTCAATTAAGTCATTCAAAGTGGAAGTAAAGAAAAACATTTTTGAGATGGGGACTTGGATAATTTGGGTGAGAAAATTTCAAACTTAAATTTCCAGCCATTTTTATTTGCTCTGACTGCATCAGGCTGATAGCTCCATAGATTTCACTTTTCTACCATGTAATTGACTTCCAATTTGTCTTTTAATTGTTTTATAATGATAAAAATAGTGGTACCACCTTCTTTTCACAATTTGTTGTGAAGAGCTTGTTCTAGTAACAAATTCGTGTTCATTCCATTTCAATTCTTGTTTGTATCTCTTATTTCAATATAAATTAATGCAAGCAGCATTTCTTACCGAGTTGTGCATTTCTTGCTGAGTTCCGTGGACACACTTCTTAATTTTATCTAGGTTATGTTTTGCAATTCATGCGCTATGTATATGTTTTTTGTATTGATATAAATTATTATTTTGAACTCTTCAGGATATATCCGGAGATGAGTTGGTGAAAGCGCTGCAAATAAGAAGCAAAATTCCTAGGAGGAAGGCTCTTTCTGCATTGGAGGATAAAGTGTTGACAATACTAACTGAACAGGGTTATGTTTTCAAGGATGAATCATCAGGAGCCGCTGAAGGCATAGCAGATGTTTACGAGGATGAGGATGAGGATGAGGTAGTAGTTCCGGATGGTGAAGTGGATGAAGGTGATGTTCATATAAAGCCAATCCCGCGGAAGCCAGTACCTTTGGTAAGCTTTTGAAGTGTTGAATATAAGTATTAAAAAAACTGTTCTCTGGTAGCATAAGCTTTTAGAAAATAATGGTTGTTTCATATAATTTGACAAGGCTCATTATTCTAATGTCTAATTGTTTAATCATAGTGTCTTTTTATTTTTTGCTGGCATCATTTTTTTTTTGAAGTTTTTTTTTACATGACTTCTAATCGATTTGCAACTTTAATTTCAAGATTTCGACTGCCTTGAGATGATGGCCGGCAGATGGTCAGCATCCTGCTTAGTACTCGATGCTGGCACAACCTTGGCACTAGATTATTATAATTGCTTAAATAACCCTTCTATTTTTGCTGAGATGCATTTTATGCCCCACTTCATGGCACTTTCACTGATTTTGGTGAATTTTTTTATTGGCTAAAAAAATGTACATATTAACTAGACTATATCGCATTTGAAATAGGTACCTGAATTTTAGAAGTCTTGATTTTACTTCCTGACCTTACAGTATTTTATTAAATAGGTAACTGAACTTAAAAGACTTCTGATTTTACCACCCAATTTTGCAATATATGTAGCATTGTTGGACAGAATATTCCATCAAGTAACAGATATTCCTTTATTGAATATTGAATATTGAATATTCTGTAAAAAGGATTATAAGTACCGTAACGTTTTGTAGCTATTAAAAGATACTAGTTTCCAGTGAGTGCTAACTTTGAAAATTTTGGTGTTTATTCTTTTATTTCATGATATTCAGGGTTACAAATTAGGAAATATTGGATTTATCAAAATTGATCTTCCAATCGATCAAATTTTATGATTCAATTGTGTGAATGATAGACTGAAAGAGTGCTTTGACGAGTGTATGTCCTGATTCCCACCCCACATAAGATGGCACAAGCGACATGTGCAATCCTTGTTTAAGATATTCATAGTTAGTCTATTAGTCTTGCGAAAGTGAAATGCACATGTTTCTTGCTTCCGAGGTCTGCCAAACGAATAGTTTGTTCGTATTTTACCATGGATGCATTAAAATAAGTATTAAGCTTGATGCGCAAGTATCTACCTATATTAGGATGACTGAAACACAGATTACATTTACATTGGTTGATGTCTGCTACAAGGACATACTTTGTTCTGTTGTTGTTTCTGTTGCACTTTCGTTTCTGTTGCACTCTGTTTTGCTGTAGTTTAGTTGGACAAAGTCTGTAACTCTTCCATTTTTTGTGCTTCTTGCATTTAAAATTCCCTCACTTGTTTATTTGCTGGATCTTAATTGCAGCACTTCTCCTATGTTACCTGTTCTTTGACATATGTTGTATCTTCTTTGTGAATAGTTATTCTCTGAAGTTGATGTGAAGCTGGTGTTCAAAGAGGTTACATCTAAGTTTTTGCGCAAGCGTATTGTGGAGGTATATAGTTTTAACTTGTCCTTTTAGAGGATAAATTGATTTTATTTTCTCAGTTCCTCACAACATGGTTATTCTTTAAGGTAGTCCACTTTGAGTGGTTCGTTTTTTTGCTCCTTCATACAATACAATTCACGTAATGTCCTTGGACAAATGCATGCTTCACTCTTCTTTGGATGCTTCATTTGCAATGCTTTGTTTTGGGTAGTGCATCCTAACATCTATATCTTCTGATATATTCATTATATGGAAAAGTCATTATATCCTGTTAATCTCCGCAGATATTGTGCATCGAATGCAAAGAATGTCAAAGCTTATTACGTGAGACTTTGAATGCTCTATAATTTGAAAAGCCATTGGATTTGCTTTTTGTGCTAACTGCAGGGTGGAAAACGAAGCGACGGACGGAGCCCTTTGGAGATACGGCCAATTAATTCACAATGTGGGATACTTCCTAGAGCACATGGAAGTGCACTCTTTACACGGGGAGAAACGCAGGTAAGGTAATGTGCTCCTTAATTGAACAGATTAAGGAACTCATCAATTTTTTGTTCTCTTTTTCTGCTAAAGTAATCTCACCCTCAGACTGGCACTTCTTGTCAACTACCATCTCAGATAGAATTCAGAAACCAAGTTTATTAGTTCATTGTGGATTTGTTAAGTTCCTGACCTTCAGAGGGCCAACATGTTACCAATATTAACTCTTTACAATTTGCAGTTTCTTCATGGAAATTGGTGTTCAAAGGAAATTGCTTTCAGTAGTCGTAGTGATTGATGATGCTGGTTAAATGGTTATTAGCTAAAGTGGGTTTGAGAAAAATGAGATCCGGCTTCTTTGGGAGTAAGAGGTGGAAGGAGAAATTTAGAAATTTTTTTTTAAAAATGAGAATTTAGATGGCAAAGCCCTTCTATTTAAAGCCCAATTGACAATCTTTTATATATTAGTTTGAATTTTAAAGTCAAAGGAGTTTGTAACCTAAAGATTATCTATACACTTAGAGATGACTCTCAATGTAGTGTGACATAACTTTTCTTAATGCATGTTTATGCAATCTAAAGACTATTGTTAAATATTTCTTTAAGGCACTTATTGCTGTCTGGAGTATGAAAAGGTTGGCGTGACTCTCAATGGAGTATCGCATAATAAATACGGACATAATTCTTCAGTTTTTTTTCATATGAAAAGGTTGGCAACTTGAAATGAGTGAGTCATTCATAATATTAATGTTGAAGCATATTGCAACAATAGATAATCAGTTTGGCATGGTTATTGTTGGGAGAGATAAGTGGTATTGAATGTTCATTTAAAAATTTTACTCGCACACCAGCAGAGTGCAGATGGCACAAGAGTATGGTGGTTTAGTTCATAATCAATCACTTTGAGAATGGATTTCCATATTATTAATAATAGCCTTCAGTTATTTAAAAAGGATGCACCGAATGTTTGTTAAATTGCTGCTGATTTATGATATTATTGAACTGTAGTCGCTTGCAGTTGTCACCCTTGGAGATAAACAAATGGCCCAAAGAATCGACAACCTTGTGGATACAGAAGAGCTAAAAAGTTTTTATCTTCAGGTATGTTACGTTATCTGTTTTTCTTTCTGGTTGATGTTAGTCTTTGATGTGTTACTATCTATCAAGCTTTGATATGATGAGAATCATTCGAGAATAATTCTATGAAATTATTTATCACGTTTGTCCACCTTAGTAAATATCTACTAATCTAGTTTAGTAATGAGTTAAATTTCTTAATGAGGTTAGTTTCAAGTTCATTTGAAAATGGGCATTTATTTATTGCTTCAATAAGGGAAGTATGTAGTGGCTCTTCGGTACAGTTTAGGAATGCATTGCCCAAGCCCACTCCTTTAATTCTTTATAGGACCCAAGTAAATCCGAAAGTGCATTAGGGCCTCCTTCCTCCAATGCTTCAAAGCTACGGTGGAAACTGCCACAAGAGAAGATCTGCCAGCATCTGGAGGGAAGCTCTACTTTCAAAGCATCGGATGAGGGAAGCTCTAAATTTTTTTGGGTCCTCTAAGTATCAAAGCGTGTGTGTGTGTTTGGGCAGCACATTCATAAACTAGGCTTATTCTTTGTATTGAGCTGTTTGATCCTTTAAGACTGAAGGGGGGAAATATCTATTACAGGTAGTTATTTGGTCTATTTAATGTTTAATTTTCTTTTTTCCCCATTAACATAAGTGAGCAATTCTTTTTCAACTGCAGTATTCATTTCCACCATCCTGTGTGGGGGAAGTGGGGCGGATGGGAGCACCTAGCAGGAGGGAGGTAGGTCATGGCATGCTTGCAGAAAGGGCATTGGAACCTATTTTGCCCTCAGAAGAGGATTTTCCATACACTGTTCGTGTTGAAAGTACCATTACTGAAAGTAATGGGTCATCCAGGTGACATGTCTCTTCAATAATTTCTGGACGTAATAATAATTTTTTTAATTTCAAAAAGATAAAGAGGATTGCACACTCACAATCCCCCCTCCTTTTTGCTGCTATTCTTTTGAGAAGGTACTCTGCTTAAAGCTAAAAGCTTTTCTGATGAATTCAGCATGGCGTCTGTCTGCGGAGGCTGTCTAGCACTTCTGGATGCCGGAGTTCCTATTAAGTGCTCTGTTGCTGGAATAGCAATGGGTCTGGTCTTGGAGACAAAAGAATTCGGTGGAGATGGGACACCACTTATTCTTTCCGATATTAGTGGATCTGAAGATGCTTCTGGCGACATGGATTTTAAGGTTCAACCTTTTCTTTTTTTTCTTTTTCTTTCTTTTTTCACTTGTAATTGCTTACAGGGTCCATTGCAAGGATTCTCCTCATTTTATGCCGATTTAGAATATTTAGCCTCGCTTCTTGAGCAGCTTCTCTGCTGAAAAGCAACAGCCAAGCTTTTGGCAAATAAGCAGTCTTCAGCTTTTGTTGCGGCAGAAGCTTGTTATGAGCCCTAAAAGCAGAAGTTTCCTTTTGCAGCTTTTGCATTGCTGAAGAGATTCTTAATCAAAATGCTGTTAGTGTTTTTCTTATCAGCTTTACTCGAACAGAACTAATGCAAAACTCCAGCCAGGCCAAACAGGCCCTTAATGAAACTTGAGATTGCCTTCTAATGTACCATGATCTCATATTGCAGGTTGCTGGTGATGAGAGCGGTATCACTGCCTTTCAAATGGATATTAAGGTTATATAGGTTATACTTGAGGTCATTTGGACTTTGTGTTGTTTTCGAAAATTACTCTAGATATGTGGATTCTTGAGGGTCATAAAACATATCGTGATTCCAACTTTTGGTTATTAAAATTTGCAAATGTCCTTAGTACAGACTTTGATGTGACAGATTGGGGGAATTACTTTACCTGTGATGGAGCAAGCACTTCATCAAGCAAGAGATGGCCGAAAGCATGTTCTATGTAAGATACTATTATCTAGAAACTTTTTATGTATATCATTTAATTCTTCTAAAGTGTTATAATTTATTTCATCAGCCGAAATGTTGAAGTGCTCACCCCCACCAGCTAAGAAGCTCTCACCATATGCTCCACTAATTCATGTTATGAAGGTTTTTGCCCTTTACTTTCTTCCTTTCATTTGTCAATTCTTACTCAGAATTTACAATTTTTTCTTCTAACATGTATTCTGTCTTTTACTATGACCTCTGCAATTATATTACAGGTCAAACCCGAGAAAGTGAATCTAATAATTGGTACGGGTGGAAAGAAAGTGAAAAGCATCATAGAGGAGACCGGAGTGGACGCTATAGATACCCAAGATGATGGCATAGTAAGGACAAAGTGAAAACTTGCATATATTTTTTTTTCTTCTTTCTTTTGTCGAACCACAGTTCTATATGGTTGCACTTGGCAGGTCAAAATTACTGCAAAGGACTTGTCAAGCTTGGAAAAGTCAAAAGCTATAATAGCCAATCTAACGATGGTCCCTACAGTTGGTGATATTTACAGGTCACATTCTTATTCTGTTTTAATGTACTAGACATTCTGTGATCATGTGAAAGTAAACTTAGGTATACACAAATTTTTGGTCCTGGCACCACCATCAATATTTTGCTAGGAAAATGTCATGGTGTTTTGATGCTAGACCTTCTTGTTAGAGTAGAACTTCCAGATTTCGCTATGGTGCCCGGTTCGACTCTTCAATATTCTTAGGTCTTACTGTGACATTCTTTTTCATATTTTGGAACCATAATTCAACATGGCTTATTTATGACACCATACAAGCATGAGCCGTCAACTGAACCACATATGGCAAAGAAAGCCTTGTTTGAGAGATTGATGGAATTGGAAGGACCTTTGGTTGTTATAACTTATGAGTAGATTACATTGGAGGTGTCTAGGATTATATTTTGCTCTCTCTCTCTCTCTCTCTCATAGTTGGAATCTGAGGCCTTTTCTTTGAAATCAAATTTCTCAGGAATTGTGAGATAAAGTCAATAGCACCTTATGGAGTTTTTGTTGAAATTGCACCAGGGCGTGAGGTATGGTCAACTTTTTTCTTACTAAGCGGCTTAGCTCAGACAATCAAGTAACTTTTCTTTTGTCATGTATTTTTTCATTTATTACAGTCACAATTATTGTATACTCTAGATAAATAGTAATTGACCAGCAACGTTGAAGAATAAAACTTGTTCAGTACCATACTTGTAATTTAGGTCTTCAGAAGTAAATTTTATTTGAAAATACAGTCATTCTTTTCATCCGGCCATGATGTTTTTCTTTGACTTTTGTTTCCCATTTTTTGTTTCTGAACAGGGCCTATGTCATATCAGTGAACTGAGCCCCAATTGGTTAGCAAAGGCTGAAGATGTGAGGATGATATGCCTTTGACCTCATTGTGGTTTTTCTTGCAGATTTCAAATTGTATGCTGTGAAACTTATTTACTTGCTTTGGATTGTCTGCAGATCTTTAAAGTGGGCGACCATATTGACGTCAAACTTATAGAGGTTAGCAGCTCTTTCCTGCATTGTAATATTATCCACTAAATAGTACGTCTTGATTCCTAAATATATATTGAAAACACTTCCAGAGCCCACCACAGTTTCACCCCAGAATTCACTTTTTCGGCACGCAATTTCTCGAGTGATGGGGCATAAATGCAAATTTGGGCTCTTTTTAAGGACAGACAAATTGTAACTTTTGAGGGGTACACCGTATACACGTCCTTGCATTTTCAATGAGCTGAATCTTTTATTTCCATCTGATCCAGGTGAATGAGAAGGGCCAGCTTCGATTAAGTCACCGTGCCCTACTTCCTGATCAAAATCCTGATCAACCCACTGGCAAACAACAAACAAGTAGCTCCACCAAAGAAAACATGCCTCCACAAGAAAAGCTTATTAATATTAGTACAAGGAAACCTTTACGAAAGAATGAAGAACCATCTGAAGAGAGCAAAGTCGACAAGAACCTTCCCAAAAAGGTTGTAGCGCCGCTTATGGATCTGACTTCAGAGCAAGGAAGGTTGACTGGAAAGAACCAGGCAAAAGTAAATGAACCATATATAAGTAAAGACAGACAAAAGAAGAGCGGCAACAAAGCATCTACTGGAATGGTTGCATCAAAAGATGGGGCCAGTTAGAAGAATAGCTGAAATTTTGGTGATGAGAATCCCATGACTCAGATACTCTATGGAGTATCTTCAAGTCGATTGTCCGAGGACAAAGATATCCGGTCTGTCTCTTGACATTACATAATCACATTTTACTGTAGTATCTTATAGACCTGCATGGCCTAGCTTCTGGGAAACTTCTTGATGTTCAACAAGCAGAAAAGTCCGGAGCTTCTCCTGCTGTGGGAAGGTGGAATGAGCTTTTCAGCCCAAAGCAGAAGCTCCAAATGGAGTTTCTGCTTCTTCTTCATCGGAAGCTATTTGGTGGGATTTGAATGAAGGTTTTACTATGTCAGGCCTAATTTGGCAATGCGTTCTCCAGATGCAACCAAATTGATGCGATAGAGCACCGAAAAATCTGAAATTGCTTTGGAAGCCCCACTGATCCATTTCTACAAATGGTGAACCCCCCATCAGAGGAGCAGGAGCAGATCTTAGCTCCAAAGCGCTTTCTGATTCATGTGGGGGACTCTTCGGCGTCAAAGATGTTGTGTTTGGAGAACACATCCCGAAACTGGGCCTTAGTGCTTCTTGCAGCAGCTTTAGCAAGTCTGCAAAATCTCCAGCGTGGTCAAAGAGGTCGTATATTATGTGTGCTTGGAGATCAGACTTGTCACGTAGTGCGCTACTGGTACAATTTGGTCGTAAAGAAGCATTTATCTACTTCAGTCTTTACATTAACTTGTGTTTTATCATATCATTCATCAGATTACTTTTGGTTTCCCTCGACAGGGTTCATTTTTGCCGGGGTGCAGTTCTTTCATCTTCCTCATCTGAAAGAGCAATTGAGATAAACTGTTTGTATATAAACAACGGGGCTATGCTGTGCTTCGCAATTGGAGATTCAATCGTAGTCTCAATCTGTTCTTTCTTGTTTCTGCCTCTAAAACTGTGAAGGCTCTCGTAAACAACTGGCTAGCGACTATAATTTTCTGAACAGAAGCTCCATGGTTTAGTCAATTTTGAGTGGATTTGATGTATCAATGAATCAAACACCGACAATTTTCGTTTTCTTGCTTTTCTGTTAATCAGACATGAGATAACCAGTAATCTGCTAACTGCTGTTGTTATTCCCGTGACGTCGAAATGGTGCATTAGCTATTGGAGAGGTTGATGCTGAATTGCTTTTGTGCGAAGCGCGCAAGTGATGCAAGTTGTCTTATTCAAGGCAGTGATTGGATCCCACGGCGTCGCCGTGGGAATGATTCCTATAACAGTTTTATTGAACAAAATTTTCAGTTTAGTTTTAGACCTAGATTGGAAATTCATTCTTCAGACTCCACTGTTTTTTTATGCTTTAGAGTCTTGCAAATATTAAGTGTTTTATGTCTCTACTTCTTGTTATGAAATAGAGATAAAAGCTTTTATCAAAGAATTTTATTTAAAAAACACATTTCCAAATTAGATCTTTTTTACACGTTTTGTAAATTTAATAATTTAATTATTGTTTAGGATATGAAATTTGAAGAATTAACGCTTGATAGCTAATAGAGCTATAAAATTAAATAATAATTTTAACTTGAATATGTAGAATAATTCAAATTGGAAAATTAGAAGTTAGGCCTCATCTGGCATTGTTGTTGGTCTTCTATTTTTTTCAAAATAAAAAAAAGGCTACATTACTCTCTATTTTAAGGTCTATATCTTGCATCCGATGAGTCAAGGTTTTAAAATTCCTTTTAATTATTTAATATTAAAAAAATAATAATATAAAAGTAAATAAATTTGAATTTTTTAGAGCTTATAGTATAATATTTATAGATGTACAGGTGGCGTTGCTAAATTTTTTTTTAACGAACTCTTTCTTTAGTATATTAAATTATATAAAATTAGTGATAAAAAAAAGTTAATCAATAACGCCGAAGTAGCATGTCTTAATTTTGAAGAAAAAATAAATTTTGAAAAAATAAATAAATTTAGAAACATATTTCAAATAACCTGTAGTTCAGGGGTTGTCCCTACAATTTCACCTCAAATCTTAGCATATTCTGATATTCTCCTCTCTCTCTCTCTCTCTACACTTTCCTTACAATACACCGACCAATCCTTCCCGCCACTTCCCTCGCTTCTTCTTTTCTCACACCCCTCTCCTCTCCCAAAACCCTTCTCTCTCTCTCTCTCTCTCTCTCTCTCTGCGTCGCCGAAGATGTTGTGGGTCGACAAGTACCGCCCCAAAACCCTAGAGAAGATCACAGTGCACGAGGACATCGCCAGGAACCTCAAGAAGCTGGTGCGCTCCCTTCGATCTCCCCCCTATTCTAGGGTTCCTTGATCCCTTTCTGATCTTCCACATTACCCTTTGTTGGATTCGCTTACCATCTCTGTTCGATTCTCTTGTTAGGTTTCGGAGCAGGATTGCCCTCACCTCCTCTTCTATGGGCCCTCCGGTTCTGGCAAGAAAACCCTAATCTTGGCCTTGATCAGGCAAATGTTCGGCGCCGGTGCCGAAAAGGTCGGTGTTTTGATGGGATCGCCTTTCTAGTATTAGGGTTTATCTTGTTTGAATTTAGGTATTAGGGTTTATCTGTTGACGCCTTTTTGCCTATTTTCTAATTCTTGGAGCACTTTGTTTCATCTTTGCAGGTGAAGTTGGAGAACAAGATGTGGAAAATTGATGTGAGTTGCTTTTTTTATTTTCTTCTTGATGAAATTTTCATTCCTGCTTCATGCTTTATCCTTTTTTGGGGGTTTTAGATCATATTAACATAGCTGAGTATGAGAGAGGAGTTAAATGTGATAATTATACAGAGAAAAGTTTGGTTTTGCAAAAAAAAGCCTGAGGCTGCAAAATTGGCCTTTTCCAACTGGATAAATCAACGTTGAATTTCCACCACCTTCTAAGCCGTCAGCTGGATTTCATTCAATACATTTTTGGGTTGTTTCCTATCAGATTGATCTTTCAGGCTAGAACCTATCTTAAGCGCTCGTCATCTTGTGATTTTGTGTTTCAATCCCCACCTTCAACATTTAATGGGCCAAATTCTAGCATATTCTAATGGGATAAATCTCATCTCTTACCTTCAATTTTACATGCATTTCATGTCGATCATGCAAAGGGTGTTAAATATATTCCCGGATTCATACCTATCAGGTTGATCTTGGGGTAACCTATTTTAGGGTGAATGCAAACTCCCTATGAAGATTCAAAAAACAGTGCATTGAGACTAGTCAAAGTATGGCCAACTGAGGTCCTTCTACAAAGTTATCTTCCTCTCTTCAATTCTATATGAATTACCTGACTGTAATGGTTACTATGCCATCATCAAGCAGGGCAGGTTCCGCGCGTCTGCCGCTTTGTCAGAACTAGAAGTTTTTGAAGTCTTCCTCTCTTTAGGTCTCTTAGTTCCAGTTGCTACTTATTCATTTTTTTATGTCACGACTTCAAGTTTATTGTCAAACTCAATCTAATTTAGCGATTAATTTGATGAATATATGAGAAGTCATTAGATAAGCAATGATATGTAATTAAACTTTGGGTATCAAAATGAGCTTTACTCTAGTCCTTTCTTTGCCTTTTGTGGTGCCTTTAAGATGCTAATTTCTGAATTGGCATATTAACTCATTATAAAGCCTTTTGCTTTCTAGAGTGGAATTTCTCTGGGATGTTCGTATTTCTGTTTCATCACTAAGCTAGAAAACTTTTGATAGCGAAGATGGATATGATCATTAGATTTTTTCATACAGGCTGGTAGCAGGACGCTTGAGCTAGAATTGAAAATGTTATCGAGTACACACCATGTAGAGATGAATCCCAGCGATGCAGGCTTCCAGGATAGGTATGTTGTTCAAGAAATCATTAAGGAGATGGCTAAGAACAGGCCAATAGACACCAAGGGCAAGAAGGGATTTAAAGGTAGATTCTTTCTTTTCCTTATGTTGAAAATGGTGCTCATTTGCCTTTTCCTTTTAACCTCGCCTAGCCTGCTGTCCAGAGTTTTCCACAACAGCAGTATTTCATTGCTGTAATGAAGTTTATCCATCAGAGAACAAAATTGATTGCATTCATATGGGTGCGTCAAGCTTTTGCTGTGATACAAAGTGTCATCCAGAAGCATAAGATGATGAGTGAGACTAACTAATGTTCACAAATTCTTCCTAAACTGGTAGGCAATCCTTGCAGGGAACTCACTGTTTTATGTTCTTCAAGTCACTCCATACTCAAACTTTCACAGCCACTCACTTGATCAGGCAACTTTTAGGACAAGTCCAAGAATTCTGATTGATCAAAGTGGATGGAATGCTTTGAATTCCATCAGTTGTCATTGTAGCGTTTAGTTTTCTTTGAAATCCTCTTTGGCATTAGTATTAAAAGATATTTACCTTGGTTGGTTATAGAGCATCCAATCTCACTCTAGAATGGAGGTAAGTTGAACATGGTCTGATATTACTCCAATGTGGCGAGTAATGTATCTTTTCTCTTGGACGAGCTGGCATGCCATTCTGGTTTGGCTTTTTTTGCCTATTGACATGTTTTTATCCTATTTATACTATGTATCGCCTGGGTTCAGAGTCAGGCTTAGGCATTGCATGCAATTTTCAAACATAGGACTACCTCCGTTTCATACACAATTGCAGCTTCTCTATAAAAAGTTATGCTGATGTTGGTATTTTGCTTTTCACGTCTTTTTTGTTGTTCATTATGTTTTCACGTCTTAGGAAAAGCCTAATGCTATTAAAGTCTTAATAAGAAATTAGTAAATGCCATGGATTTAAATGAATCTCGTTCTATTGCAGTTTTAGTACTCAATGAAGTTGACAAGCTATCAAGAGAAGCTCAGCATTCGCTCCGGAGAACGATGGAGAAATATAGTGCATCCTGCAGGTTAATCTTGTGCTGCAATAGCTCTTCCAAAGTTACTGAAGCTGTTCGGTCCCGTTGTTTAAACGTGCGAGTCAATGCACCCACTGAAGAAGAGGTTGGTAATGGTATTTTTGTTGACTCATCAAATTCTTATTCACTCATCTACTATGGCATAAAAAATGGTTTTTTATTTCATTGTTTCATCTGGAATGAAATAAAAATTTTGCCATGCGTATCTGTTTATAAGTTTTGGCTTTCTATCATGGGAGAGCATGTTAAGTTGATAGCTTGTATTTCTAATTCCAAAAGAGATTTCTCAGATTGTAAACTTGAATTGTCCTTAGTAGCAGCTCTACTGGATGTGATTGATGGGTATACTGGTTTTTGTTGTAGTCATTAAACTGTTATTTAAGAAGTTCACAAGAGATTTAACAAACATTTGCTGCAAGAATCTTTGGCATCACTACTATTTCTATGATCTTCATTAAGAAATAAAAGTTACAGCCGGAGATGAATTAAGATATAACTTCGTGCTGCCGGGTAGATTAAAAGCAAACCCTAATCCTAACAGGGAAAGGTTGAATGTAACACTGCCACTCATGGTTTTTTTAGCGTGTTATGTATGTGCTGGTTTAAACCTAAAGAGTTTGTTTTCCTTTTTTTTTCCTGAAGAAATTTTAAGAGGTTTGATGTTTAACGAATTCTTTATGGTTATCGGGTGAAGAAGCCCTTCTAAGCATTGCACAATGCTGTTAGATGAATTAGCTGGAAGAAATGGACCTATAGCTAATTTTCAAACCTTACGACCCATTTGTCACTGCTTACATTTTATTGTTCCTGCTTACATTTTATTGTTCTTGTATTACTTAAGTTCTATGCAATTCAAGGTACCTGAGGATGACGTTCGCAATTTTGCTATTGTGGATTGTTCACTAACTCTATATTTTGTGGATTTCATTTGACCACCAAAAAAGAAAAGATTTTGCCACTTTTTTGGTTACCTTTCTTTCACTTTTTTTTTTTTTTTTCTGAAAGTATGATTTTGTCAACTAACCAACGGTACCTGATATAGGAAGTCCATCCATTAAGGCCTTCAATTGCATTGAATTTGAGTGAAACCAAAAAACTAAAAACATAAGCAATGCAAAGCTGCTCCTTATGTATTACACTGCTCAAACTCACATTTACATTCTTTTTAAGCCTTCTGCATATTTAATTGTGCAGATTGTTAAAGTTCTGGAGTTCATTGGAAAGAAGGAGAACCTTACTCTTCCAGCTGGATTTGCAGCTCGCATAGCAGCACAATCAAACCGTAATTTGAGAAGAGCAGTATTATTTTTTGAGACCTGCCGAGTGCAGCAGTAAGCTTTCTGCCATTGCAGTTTTGGGAATCACAACTCTGGCCGATGTTATCTTGTTAATTTTGCCATGATTTATTTTCTGTTCTAGATATCCATTCGCTGCAAATCAAGCGGTGCCACCCCTTGATTGGGAGCAGTACGTCTCAGAGATTGCAGGTGATATCATGAAGGAGCAGAGCCCTAAAAGGTATCAGTTTTGTCCTTCTATTATTACTCTTTTCCTAGCTACAATAGACATGGACATAGTGGGGTTCTCAGAATTAGTACGCACAAGCACCTTGAGCTGCTATGAGAAGGATCCAAAAGAATAATAACTCAGATGGGTTCTACAACCATGGTTTATTTATATTGTGGTAAAATTGATTGAAAATTTCATATTTTTCTGCTTTAGAAAAATCTGCTTTTGTTATATATTTGTGCGTGTGGATGGTGGATGGGTGGTTGGGTCACTAAGTGTGTGTAATTGTCTCTTTATCTCATTTATAAAGTAATTATTTGAAACTTCCTTATCAGCTGCATGATTGGATGATATTTTTCACTATGTTCTCTGCTTCGTTGAGTGCCTTACCAAAGCTAAAATTTGAATATTTAACTTCCATTTAACATGTTCACAGGCTATTTTCAGTCCGTGGAAAATTATATGAGCTGCTTGTAAATTGCATTCCTCCTGAAATTATCTTGAAGGTGAAAGGATGATGCTACACTTTCTACACTTTTGTTGTTTTTTCTTTGTTCCAGTACATTCTCTTGCAAGTTCACTTAGTCATCTATATTTGCAGAAGTTGTTGTCAGAGTTATTAAGGAAGTTGGACTCTGAATTGAAACATGAGGTCTGTCATTGGGCTGCACACTATGTAAGTCGATGAAAACTTAATAATCATTGTGAGGTTAAATTTAGAGTACTGTTAATTGTTGATTCAACAGCCTCCACTATGCCTAACTACTACAGAATATTCGTTCTTCTTTGACTTTAATGCCATATAAGCTCATTTTTGCTGGTGTGAGATAAGCTTGCTTGCTTTATTTGTTTCCATAGTTATTGCTCTTCTATATAAAGGATATGGTTCAATCATCAAGTTTAAAGACATTTTCATGCGAGGCCTGAGGCTTCATTGTTGTGCTTGGACTAAACTCAAGTGCCATGATTTGTTCCATCTGCTTGGTGATCTTTGAACTCATCACATTTCGTATTGTTAAAATAATTCTTTCTTAGCTATTTAGTTGGACTTGCAGCATGTAAGAGGCCTTTTTCAAGATTTTGTGATATATGTAATTTATTTCAGGAACACAAGATGCGTCTTGGGTCGAAGCCGATATTTCACTTAGAAGGTACTTGATTTCCTTTTCTGCCTTATGTAATTTTTCTTGTATGCATCTTTTGATGCTAGTTGCATCTCATGATAGCCATTGATTTGTGAAAATTGTGAAATGAGTGAGTATATCAATTGCCCTATTTCTGTTTTCGTCTTGGAATTATCATGACGAGTCCCAGCTGGAAAGTTCATTTGTCAAGTACGGATCCATATAAGCACATATGTAGTGTTTAATGGCGCTTTTTGTCAGCTAGCTTTACATTCTCCAGCAACTTCACTGTCGAACGACTATGTTATAGTATACTATGTTGTCCGTGCTGTCGTTTGAACTTTCTAACATCCTCTCTGACAACGAACCGTGATACAGCATTTGTGGCCAAGTTCATGAGCATCTACAAGGAGTTCCTGATTGCGTCGTTTGGTTAAATGAACTCATATCAGGTCGCCATTCCCAATTGAAACAGCTTGAACCCTTCAAGGTATCGCAATTCATCGCCATGCATATTACCTGATCATGCTTTTGTTGGCTAATCGCACAATTATCATCTCTTTTGTTTTGATTCCTTAAGTGGAAAGGCCAGGTGATGTTCTATGTATTGGATCCCTATGTTTTCGGATTCTCTTAATTTTATGAGAATTAGCGATGAGTATAATCTATCTTTTTGTGTTTTTTTTTTTTTTTAATTTTCATAGCAAAGTCTTAACCAATTATAGCAGACCCATCAGTCAGCTGATAACGGATGACCTTGGCAAGACTCTGCCTATTTGGCTTGGCTGGTGCTTCTACGTAAGTACTTTATTTGAAATAAGCATGGAGGGTTTTTCATTGGAGTTCCCATTCGATGACTTTAGCTATAGTGAAAAGCCGTAGTCTGATGTTTGTGCATTTGCTTTTAGTACAAAAGAATTAGCTTTATCCCGTGGTTACAAGATCTATAAATTTTCACTTGCTAAATGCCTCTGCCCTGTAGTTAGTAAGTGCCATTTCGGTAAGAACAAAAAATATCTTATAAGATACGCAAGTTCAAACCATTAAATTAGCAGTTCTAAATCTTAAATTAGTTGTGATATATTTTTGTACCTGCAATTAATTAATGATATGTGTGTAATTTTTTTCATCTGTTGGGACGATTATATGTAAACTTTTCTCTGAATCCATAATTTAAATTTGAATTTCAATTATATAGTATAAATTTATATCCAACTTAGGCGGGAGCTTTTTTGTAAATATAAATTAGAAAAATGTGATAGTTCTAATCGTTGAGGGTCTTAGTTATAACGAATTGGAGAAACTTAAATTTTATCTTAAAAAATGAAAATTAATTTCGGATCATTAATTTACAGTTCGGTAAGATAACCATATATGGTCGGAATTTGAATGATAGTAGCCAGGAAGACGTACTTAAAATGTAGCAGGATGTCTTGATTTTATTCTTATTATTGTTAGTATGTAAGTCTCAAGTGGAAACAGCCGAAGGGAGACCGAACAGCCAAAGGGAGACCGTTAACAGATATGAGCAATGCAGCCCCGTACTCTCCCGACTAAGTATAAAGGTGTGTGTAGGGGTATAATGTGGGCCGTGCCGGGCGGCACGGCCCACATTATTTGGGCCGAAACGGGCTAGTAGTCAGCCTGGCCCGGCTCGGATTTAATTTCGTGCCGGACCAGGCCGGGCCCGAGCTACCTACCCTCCAGCCCGGCACGGCCCTTTGGCTCGGAAGGCACTGGCCGTGCCGGGTCGGGCCGTGCTTCGGGCCGCACTCTAAAAGTATTATTTTTAATTTTTTTTAAAAAAAAAATTAGTGTAAAATTTAAAAATATAAAATTTAAATTAATTTTTTGATTAAATTATTAAAAATTTATAAAAATAATTATATTATAGTAAATATTTAATTTTAAAAAAATATACAAATTTGTATTAATCTTTTGAAAAAAGAAAGAAAATGAGATCGAATTTTTTGATCCATTGGACTAAAGCCACTCCTCCCACACCTCGGGAGGAGAGCTAGCCCTCCTCCCCGGAAGCTCAGACCCCAAGGCCCNGGCAGGGGAGGAGGTAGGGGGTGCCGCGATGGAGGAGGTCGCGGAGGTGGAGGGAGATAGGGTGGCGGCCTTGGATTTCAGGGCGGGGACGGGGGCCAAGGCCAGGGCCTTAGGTGTTGGAATAGGGACCGCGGGGGCCTCGGGGGCCGGCATCGGGGCTGTGGGCACGTGCGCCATGGGAGGCATGGGCGCGTCTCCTCCCAAGGTCGGACCTTGGGAGAAGGCGACCTGGGGAGGAGGGCTCCTTCGGGCCGTGCTGGCCCGGCTAGCACGGCCCATCGTGCCGGGCCGCCCGCCTCTCCTCGGTCCGACACGGCCAAGGTCGGCTTCGGGTCGTGCCGTGCCGGGCCGTCGAGCCACAGAGGACTGGCCCAGCACGGCCTGGAGTCTCGGGCTGGCCCGGCACTGGTGCTACAGTACTCGTGCCGTGCTGTAGCCCGGCCGGAGACCATGCTGGGCCGAGCGGCCCACGTGCCGCCCGGCCCGTTTTACATCCCTATCTGTCTTCTAAAGGCTCTCTTCTTCTATCTAACCCACCATGCTGCCACACCTTCAATCTTTTTCCTGTCATGATCCACTCCATTAGAGTTTACTCTTTCAGACAAGGATTTAAGTGCCTGGTACAGGGTCGTGCCGGCACGGTACGGCACATTGCGTGCCGATGCGTACCGGTCAAAAAAATTTTAATGTGCCGACACATAATAGCATGAAATATTTATTTTCTTTAGCAACAAACTATTCTAACTATTTATTATGTCTTTTTGTCACATCTTTTGAACTTTATTGAGAAAATTATTTACTAATTTAAAAAAATATAGGGTTCTGAGCTGTGTCATCGGTACGGAGTTTGTATCGTGCCGGTATCTTGTTGGCACGGTACGACACAGTGGATACGACCTGTGCCGACGGGCACTTAAAATCTTGCTTTCATCCCTATCGCCACCTTCGTCTCCAAGTTCCACATAGGGGCATGCTTCGGCTTCCGCTTTGGCCTTCGCCCTATTTTCATGAGGGAACTCTGGCGTCTGCGTTCCAGATTTGTGTCGACAACACTAGAGGAGGGAGAGGAACGGGGCAACAATAGTGTATTGGCAACAACAGCCTCACAACAGAGATGAGAGAGATGAAAGAGAGGACAGGAATAAGAATAATTTGGTCAGGTTTTCGGAATTCTAAACCGGATGTGCAAAGGTCAATTTGCATAAAAAATTTATAAATTTTGAGCTTTTGTAAAACTGGGTCGTATTTTTTGATTTTGCAGATTCGATCCGAATTTTCAGCAAACTGATCAAAATATTTTTATTACTTTTTCTCTTTCCTCTTTCTCTTTTTTTTTTTTTTCCTCTCGTTCATTTTTTTTTCTCTCACCGAAGAAGGCTGCGGAAGCAAAGACGAAACGGAAACGGCCCGCCTCACATCTCACTCTCATGCTTTCGCACTCACTCGCGCACCCCCCGCCTTCGACCCTGTCGAGGCTGCGCTGCGACTCTTTTTTTTTGTTAAGAATTTTCTAAGTTGACGAATTTCGTGAAGCCGAATGGAGTCTTTTAGAGTTAAAAACGAAGTTTTGGCGAGAAGATTCAATTTGGAGATCAAAGACTCATTCGGGAAACTCGGCACCTCAGGTATGAAAGATGGATCATTTGTGGTCACTCTAGATGTTCAAAATGTATATAGAAGACTTAGATTGTATTATTGCGTTTTGAAACAACTGATCTGAATTTATCAGGGTTCAGGGACCGATCCCTGATCAGAGGGATCGGACCCTGTAGGTCCTTTATGCGTAAAGAAACGATGCAACCGGTCTGTGGTAACGAGGGACCGGACCCTGAATTGAGGATCAGTTCCCGTACGCAAAGCTTTTTGGTTACGCAGAGAAAGACCGATCTTTGGAATGAAGACCGATCCCAGTAGTAGGGTTTTTTCAGCTACGCAATGAGAGATCGGTCCCTAAGATGAGAGACCGGTCCCTGAGATGAGAGATCGGTTCCCGTAGCATGTGTTTTCTTCTACGCAACGAGGGACCAGTTCCTGGCTTGAAGGACAGGACCCTGAGAGATCGAACCCCTCGGGAGGATCGGACCCTAAAACCGTAATTGTTTCCAAAAATGACTTTTTACAATTCTAGTCTACTTCTAAGTCTTCTAAATCTATAAATAAGCTATGAGGGTTACATTATGACTAAGGCTTTGGAGTTTAGACCTTTTTGAAATCCTAGAAACTTGTTTTTGAACTTTATGGTTCTATTCTTAAAGCAAGTTTCGAATTGTTGATCAAGGACTTGATTCTTAGGTTTATAATTTGAATGTTCCTTTGAAAATTAAGTTGATGATTGACTAAAAGGGACTTCTTCATAGTTTATGGTTTTTTAAATTTCAATCACCACAAATTATCTTCTCTACGAGCTCCGGATGGAGGATTGGTGCGTGGACTTCGCGTGAAGGCCGTGGATTCGGTGGGCTCTTCGTGGATTCGAGGCGTGTTTGCTGCGAGGGCTTGCAGCGTGATCGGTTGAAGGAGTTCTATCGATCGAGGACCGGCGAAGATAATCTACATCGAAGATTCGGTAAATTGAGTCATGTATTTTCAGTAAATCACTTGTACTCAATTGTTTCTATAGTGGATTTTTCGCGTGATCGGTCCCCTGGGTTTTTTCTTCAAATTGGAATTTTTTCATGTTAAATTTCGGTGTGTTGTTTTTGATTTCCGCTTTTACTTTAAATTCACATCGGGAGTTTTGATTTTGCCGTTTACACCTATTCACCCCCCTCTAGGTGTTATTTACCTTTTAGATCTTTGGGATTCATATCTTTCATTTTTTTTTCCTCTCCGACCCTCCTCCACCGTCTCCGATGACGACGCCTCTCTTACCCTTCCCCGCCATTCTCGTCCTCTTCTTCTCCCTCTCCCTCTCCTACCTCCAACAACGACGCATTTTCGCCGACGTCGACGCCACGGAGGTCGCTGCAGCGTCGCAGCCTCGGAGCGGGGGATCCTTAGTTGGCGTTATCGTCGGTGCCGTGGCCGTTGGCAGAGAGAGGTGACCAAAAAAAAATTGTAGAAGAAGCAAGAAAAAAATAAAGACAAAATTATAGAAAAAGAAAGATAAAGATGAAATTGTACCGTTAAAATGAAATTATATTGTTTTGAAAGAACGTTGTACTATTATGGACATAATTGCACTACTTAAGATGTAACTGCACCCTTTAAGATGAAAATTACACTTTTTAAATAAAAATTGCACTCGTTAAAAGATATTTACACTTTTTTTCTCTAATTGCACTCTTTAAAATATAAACTGTATTCTTTAAGATGAAAGTTACATTCTTTAAACGAAAGTTATACTCTTTAAAAGATATTTACACTTTTTTCTCTTCTTGCACTTTTTGAGATATAAACTGCACACTTTCTATTGTTGCACTCTTTTTCCTCTTGTTGTACTGTTTTTTTTTTGTTACACTATTTCTCATCTTAAAGGATGCAACAAGAAGAGAAACAGTATAAAAATTTCTCAAACAGTGTAACAAGAGGAGAAACAGTGTAAATATCTCTCAAAGAGTACAACTTTCGTTTAAAGAGTATAATTTTCATCTTAAATGATACAGTTTATATCTCAAAGAGTGCAAGAAAAGAAGAAATAATGTAAATATCTCTCAAAGAGTATAATTTTCGTTTAAAAAGTAACTTTCATCTTAAAGGATGCAGTTTACATTTCTGAGGCTGCGTGCCGCAGCGACCTTCGCGGCGTCAACGAAAATTTGTCATCGTCAGAGGCAGCGGAGAAGGGAGAAGGAGAGGATGAAAAGGGCGAGAGATGCGTCGTCGTCGGAGAAGGTGGAGAAGGGTTGAAGAGGGAAAAAAAAAATCACGACGAGGCCGGAGGCGAGTAAGGGCGAGGGCGAGGGTGAAAGGCAAGATGAGCCGTTTCTGCCTCCGCCTCTGCCGCCTCCACCTCTATTACCTTCTTCGGCGAGAGTAAAAACAAAATGAAAGAGAAAAAAAAAAAAGAGAAGAGAAAGTAAAAAGAGTATTTTGGTTAGTTTACTGAAAATTCAGACCGAATCTGCAAAATCGAAAAAAGCAGCCCAATTGTGCAAAAACTTGAAATTTGTAGACTTTTTATGCAAATTGGCCATGTGCAAAATTACAAAACAAAAAAAAGAAGAAAAAAAAAAGTGTCTATGCAAGACGACCTAAACATATATGACACTGTAACTCTAAAATCTATGATATAAATTTAAATTTAAGTTGATACTTCAATTGTAAATTAAAAAAAAAAAACAAAACAAAAAAGATAGAACAGGGGAAATTTCCTACTAGTCCACTCCATAGTCCTTCCAAAATTTTTTATTGTGTAGTCCCATCATTCCAATTCCTNCAAAATTATAAACTCTATTTAAGTTTACATTTGCACTTTCTTTTTAGAAATAAAATTTTAAAATTTAAGTGAAATGTTTGAAATTAAATTTTAGAATTTAAATTTAAACATCCATTTTTATGTCTTAAATAAATTTTAAATTTAAATTGTCCTAGATTTTAAATCCAAACAAATAAATCCAAATTTTAAAATTCAAATTCCAATAATAAAATTTCCAAATTTAAATTTAGATTCTAAGCTTGAGTTTTACCTTAGATGTTAACTTTGAATTCGCATTTCATAACTATGATTTTCCATTTTGAAATTGTAATTTAACTTCAGCATTGAATAAAATTTAAAATTTCAATTTAACTTCGGTTAAATTCATCATTCAATTGGACACCTGCATACTACATTTAAAGACATTGAATTTAAATGCAAATTTAGACTTAAATTTTGACTCTTCAATTGCAACTAATCTTTAATAGCTCGACTTCTAATTCTAATTCTAACTTCATGAATTTATCTTCAGATATAATATTTAAATTAGAATTCCTAGTTAACTTTTACGACACAAAATTATATTCATGACTCAAATTCTAATTCACAAGAGAGACTTGTGGGGAAATCAAAGGCTCACCCAATCTCCCCAACCGAACCCAATTTATTAAATTGTCGTCGGAGGGACTTCAGTCCAGTCCAGTAACTGCACCAAATGTAAGACGAGCCATGGACAGCATTAAGTTGATGCACCGCGCGGCGTCCTCTAATCCTATGCTCCAAACATGACCTAGGTGAAAAAGAAGGGGCACACTCGGCAAAGTTTAATGGGCAACAACTAAACGGGCACCGACAAAATTCTTTTTTATTTTGATCATTAAGAGAGGAGCAAAAACAAAGATTCAAAATCATTAACTATGTACAGGATTAGCATGATTTATACTGCAAGTTCATCCTCCAGGAAATTGTACTCAAATGTGAAATCGTTTGTGATCTTTTGGCACCTGCAAGCGACAGTGATACATTAGCTGCAAGGGAAACAGGCAAAAATGGTATTTTCGACACAACTGATAACAACGCGCACTATATTTCCGCATACGCCATAGTGCACTTCGCCAATAAAAAAAAAGAAAAAAATGGATCAACAGTAATGTCATGATCTTCCTAGACCTGACAAAATATGAAAACCTAGGCCTCATTTGATTACACTTCCTCGTATCCTCGTCATGGGATGAAGTGCTATTTACAAACCATAGAGTTTGTTCGGCAACAATAACGAAAAACAAAACGCCCTTAGTTGGTACTGTTGCCTTTTTTTTTTCTTCATCTCTTTAAACACCGAGGGTTTGCAGTGTCCTGCAAGCTTCGTTTTTTTTTTTTTTTCTTTCCCCAAGAGAAGATACTTTTTAGCATCTAGTAGTAGGGTAGCATTGCAAGCTAGGCAATGATGACAATAGTAGAAAAGTCCAACTCAACCGATAATAATGAGAACAAAGAAGTCTATTGCTGGCGCACTGCATCAATAGAACTTAGAGATTGAAGAATGAAAAACATAAACGAGAATGGAAGTGTAATCAAATGAGGCCAAACTGGGCGAAAGGATGTTTGATATGAAGAGCTTAACATACCAGCCAGCATGAATATCAAAAATCATATACGATCCCCGCTCATATTCATCGGTCGTGACTTCAGGTTCTTCATGCCGTTGAAACCATGTGTTGAATTTCTTGTGGTATCTCCACGACTGCCTCTTCAGCTCTCGAGCAGCTAAATATTGCTGATAAGTATTCTGTAGCGTTTTGGCAAAGACAAAGATGTACAAAAATAAGTATTCTCTAGTCGTTTTACTCAAATGTAAGAAAACCAACAGCAGAGGTGACATATATACCTGCTGATAGTAAAATGCAAAGAACAGTAAATCCGGGTTTAACGAATCAATGCTGAATCGTTCCCAAAAGGCAGGATTAGCAACAATTGGGGCCTGAGCCTGAGGGAAGCTAGTGGGCGTAACTGCAGGGTTCCTCTGGAAAAATAATGAAACAATAGCAGAGAATGAAAATACAGAAATATACAGTATCCTGTATAAGACATGGACTTTGTACACGCATTCCCCTGCAAATACTCTATTAACATATGTCCAAGCAAAATTTTTAAATTTGATATCTACCGCTTGGAAGTGCAGTTTTTTTACATAATACCTTATGTTAGGGAATCATCTGATTCATAGAGGAAAGTTGAGTTCGTATCAACAAAGTTCTTTTTTTGTTTTTATTAAATGAGTTTCTGATAGTACAAGGGAATGAATTTAAGAAATTAGGTTTTGAAAGGCACATAGGAAAATTCAGATTTTGCAGGAATACTTACATGAATAGATCATTTTTCGAAATGTATATACACAAATATCTAAACGACATAAAGGAACAGTACAGCATTGATTCAGAGCAAAGAAATATTCGTACCGGAGCATAGTTCTTTAAACGCTCGGAGTCTCTTGGTTGCGGAAGTTTGTAATATGCAGCTTGAAGCATTTGGTAGTTATGAATCAGATCATGAGTTGCACCAGAATTTCTCACTGATGCACTAACGTTATCGCCAATCGTGCCAAGGTCCGGAACGCTTCTTCGGCCAATAACGCCAAGGCTAGTCGATTGCTGACTAGGTTGCAATATCTGCCGAGGTGAAACATCGAGATCTCTGGGAAACTGATTAACTTCTGCCATAGATGAAGACCCTGTACTCTAAGGGAAAAATAGAAGGGAGAAGGAACTAAGAATGAATAGCTTAGAGCAGCGCATTGCAATTAAAAGGGTAAATCTTGTGTTCCTATTTTACTGTATTGATGGATGCCGTTAAATAGCAATGCTATGCTCAGAAACAACATCTACAAATTTCTACAAACTCTACATTTAAAGTTACTTGCATACTTTTACACCAAATGAGAGATTTGGCCTTCAAAAATTGACATTGAAAGAAGTGATCAGAATTCAAAAGGCAAATGTACTTTCATTGTAAGTTCGTAAATGCATAGCTGATTTTGTAGAAATTGAGAAAATTGCTAGCATGTACCAAGGATGATGCCTTGAGTTCATCTTCGGTGGTTGTCCTATTCAGTCCAGAATGGGTAGCAGGTTCTGCATTCAGATCATCACTCAAACTGTGTTGCTGTTGCTCTTGTATTTTTGTACGCCCAGCATCTGCAACACAAGTGCAAAATAATTGGAAAAGAAGCATATAATGAAAGCAGCCTAACTAAGAGTGATGTGTACCTCCAACTTTTGGTCCGGTTGAAAGTGAAGTATGATGGAAGATCTCTTGAAGAACTGGTGTTGGTTGAGGCGAGATAGATGATATCTGAGGATCCAAATGGGTGAAAAATTTAATGTCAGTAATAATATGAATATCAACTTCAAACAGGAGGACTACTTTCAAAATCTCATGAGAAAAAGGCAGTCTTTGTTTAGCAACACACTATAGACTTTCAGAAAAAGCAACATCCTAAAGTTGAATCAGCAGCATAAGCTTAAAGAAAGCAACTCTACAAGACTACAACAAAGATAAACAAAGTATGCTTCAAGCATCTGAAATGCAGAAAAAAGAAACAATATAGTGACACCAATTAATAGATAACTGACACATTTGAAAAACGTCAGCAAGGAACTCAAATTCAGATTTGTGCTGAAGAAAGCTAAACATCTCAGTTTTGGTTCAAGCTACTCTAAAATAAGGCCAATGTTCAGTGTTTAATATTCCATTCGAGTGGGATAAACAAACTCAATAACTAATATTATGCATATAAAACAAGCCGCCCTGCAAAAAAAACCAAAACAAAGGAAACATCTGCACTCAATAATCTCCCAAAACCTTTACCCAAACTGCACATCATTTTTTTTTTGTTTAATAAGTTTTTTTTTTTCATTAATGCTATATGCATCATGCTATAGTCAGACTTTAATAAACACAACAAAGAAAATGTAAACATGAAACAGTTAATAACTACTGTAAGGTGACTGTAAAAATTTTGAAACAATTAGTGGCTTTAATGGGCAAATGTAAAGAAATAAAACTTTCGTCAGAAAATAGAACATCTGCGACTTGTAGGAAGTACAGAAAAAACGGAGGACAAAACCTGTTGTAAGAGTGAGTTTTGCTGCTGCATGGGCAACTGCTTTTGAGTCACACTAGAAAACTGAGACATGCTTGGAAGACTATTTTGACTTGGCAGCTGTACTTGCTGTAGCCGTTGCAAAAACTTCTCCCTTTGGTCAGGAGCAATCTCAGGCCTTCCACGAAATTGACCCTGGAGAAAACGATACAACAAGTTCATCTTCTTAAGTATAGACCATCTGAATTGCATTCCTGCAACTCTGCAAGAAAATATCGGAATGAACGAAAAAGAGAAGAGTAGGGCAAAAACCAAATATTAATTCTTGGACAATATTACCCTTAGTACTTGCTAAAATCAAAAGAAAGATAGAGAACACGAAAAAACAGAATGTAAGGTATACAAACAAGAAAAATTCATCAGTACAAATCTGACAGCCAGTTTAGTTCATACTAGCCAGAAGCATTGATCAGTACAAACTCAACAGCCAGGTAAGTTCAGTTTATTAGTCGTCTGTATTTACAACCAGCACATAATCAGATCTTTTAACTCACTAAAGCATTAATGTGAAACTGCAGACTGTCGATACAAGTATATTATGTCAGAAAACATTCACATAAAAAAGCAATACAAGGTAATCATCCACAAGGATATTACATTGTAAGATGGATAAGCCAACTTGACATGCCAGGATCCTAAAACTTCAAGACACCAACAAGGTGTCTTCAACGTGCATACATGTAACTTATTTACACATCCATCTATTTGACAGTTTTAAAGTTATGCAAAGAACAAGGGTGGATCGTAGCAAAATGTTAGCATGTGATACAGAATGGGAAGGTTTAATCTTTAATGCATATTGGAAGATTCGACTTTCTCCAAGAGAAAAGAGAACATACTGTTTCATTTTGGTTCTGTAAAGAAGGTGCAGATTGAGGTCCCCAATGAACTCCGCTACCAACCGAAGGTGACGAGACTCTCCCTCCAATAACGCCACCATCACCTAGGCTATTGGAATTGCTTGAACAGGTCCCGTCATTAGATCTTGAGGCGTGCTGCAATAGAACTCTGTCGCTTAGAGCTGAACCTGACATCTGAGGAACATCACTGCTCCTCATTCTCTCATCAGCACCTAGAACATTTCTTTTCGGCAAGTTGGCAGTTAGAGGAACTGATCCAAGTGCTCCATTTCCTGAGGGTCCACTTGCTGCACCTAAACTAACAGAAGCACTTAGGGATGTTTGACTAGATATCTCCTGAGTAACACCACTTCCCTTTCTAGTTTCACGTATAGCAGGAGATGGGCGATGGCTAGGAGCCATATTATCAACATCCCTCACTGAACTCGATGAACTACTGACAGATGAAGATCCAACAGCAGCTACTGCTGAACTACCAACAGATGAACGTGGAGAAGCATTGGCAGTAACAGAAGCATTAGGACCGGCAATTGTCCCCGAGCCAATTCTAGGAGAAGTGACAGAAACCGAAGATCCCAGGGCGCCACTTTTCGAGGGTGGTGTTCTTGGTACTGGATCAGCATTGGTGTCCTGAGAAGATGCTTCCTCACTTTGGTCCTGTGTGGTACTTTGTGAAGCGGTTGATGACAAAGCAACCTAGTGAAAAGCTTGTATTAGACCAAGAAAAACAGTTAATGTTACAAAGCTAAAAAAATGTTCTCAACATTGTTGCTAAAACATGGTAAACGCCATGCTCGCAACTGTATAATATTTTGAACACCGGGGAAAAGTAGTTGGGCAAAGCACTCCCAAGTGATAAGATTTGCGACATATAAAAACAAAACAAAAAAAAAAAAAAGCATATGGTCTGCATACACACAAGAAAGGGAGAAATAATTCAGTGCTCCTATAATTAGTATACCTGGGAAAATTTGTCAATAAATTTCAGGTCAGGTCAAATACATAGACTTGCATAGAGCATGAAACCTTACCACATGGCACATACTGAGAGGCAGCATGCAACATTACCACACTATAACCTAGAATATTACCAACTTATTATCTAGAAGATATTTCCTCGTCCTTTAAACCTTGCCTTCAGAAAACTGCTTGACTATAAATAGTCCAGATTCTATTGCAAAACCCACTTCTCTTTGCTCCTCCAGTAAAACAGAATCATGAACATGTCGTTGTCACTAGAAACCTCTACATGCCTTAAAATAATGAGCGCTTCATTTCATATTTGTCTTTATAGATGAACAACGTGAATAAGACTAATTTTGAGAATATGGCAGTCAGGAAGATGTTGTGTGGCAAATGAAATTTAACTTTGTCTAACAAAAGCCTTGAAGGACCACTGGACATACCACAATGTAATGTTTCTATCCTATGCATATGAAAACACAAAATGCGCCAGAATTCAAGTGAAGTATTGAAATCACTGATTAGGAAGTAGAGCTTCACTAAACATCCACACGTAATCTGAATGCTTCAACTTTTCAGCATCTGGCGTATGTTACTCTACGATACCAAAATGTTAAACTTTTTTTTTCCTTTAAATGATGCAACAAAGTGTTGTTCAGCTTGCCAATTGGCAAACCAGACTAGACAATATATATAAATTGATGGGAACGTTGGCATGCCAATTCCCACGTGCCAATAACACCAGCAAAGAGCCACCTTCATTGTTTTTAAGAAGAAAAGATCTTCCAATATCATCCCAAGCTACTTTTTATACAGTTAAATAACTTAAACGTTAAAATTGAGAAATTAAATTACAGGAGGATTAATTTCATCAATTTGGAATTTCCTTAACTCCAAAAACAACAACAACAAATCGATCAAATTTACACTGACCAGAATTAACCAAAGATTTCTCCACAAAGATTTGCTGATAATTACTCCAAGAGGAATAAAGCAATATGAGAATAATTAGCAATAAATTTTACCTTTACAAGACTGGAAGGACCAAGTGAAACCAGGTCTTCGAGTGCTTCAACCTTTTCCAATGGTAATGAACTATACAACTCATCGACGTCATTGAATTGATCAAAATCCACCTTCCATTCGTTTAGTCAGCATCAGCACAAGGTATCCATGATGAATTTCGAATTGTACCAATTGTTAATAATATCAAATAAATAATCTAGAAAATATGCACGCATAGACATCCATAGACACACAACATGTCATACACACACATATGCACATCTATCTATACATGTGTGTGTGCTCGTGGGCGCGCATAGATGAAATGTAATAGCATGTAATCTTGAAAAGATTAGGAAGGGAGCCATAGACAAACCTGATTACGTTCAACATAATCCTCTAGGAATTCTTTAACATCATTGACCTCATCAGGAGTCAACTCGTCGTTATCCAAGAGTCTCAAAATCATCTCCAACTTCAATATATGAGCCTTATGCCTAGCAATGGATGCTTCCAAATGTGTCTGAGAAAAAATAACAGGAATATCAAATCAACTATATGAACTAACCAAGGATAAAGGGATTATCACTGGCAGAACATATTTGCCACAACCAATTGTCAAGCTATTATTACCAGTCGAGGTGGCCTTGATTTTCCCTTTTTAACAGAAAACCCTTCAACTTCAGCTTCAAAATAATCAATTTGACTTTCCAAATCTCCAACCTACAAACGCTTAAGAACTATCTTGAACATGATATTTTCACTTGAAAAATATATGAAAGAAAAGATAGAATCATAGTAGAAAGGAAAAAATGTTGTACAAAAGTTTCAGAAATAATAAATATGCAGCATGACCAGAATATCCTCTCAAGTTCGAATTTAACAAGAATGCTCAATAATACAAATTTACTCTAATTTGATAATGAACAACACAAAAGACAAATAGAAACTGAAAGTTCCAAAAGAAAACAAATAAGGGCATGAAACAGAATACTTCAGTGAGTCGAATATTAATAACAAGAACACAGAACCATATAAATTATTTTTGGTAGATATTGATAGCATTTTAATCACGCTAATCTGTCAAAAGTTTTTATGACATCTGGTAATCAATCTGTCTAAGAAACAAAGTAGTTAGCATTTCTCAGACTTTGCTAGTTTCTGAATTGATAACACTGTCAGGGACATGAAAGTCATATGGTGCGCGACAAGAAGTTTCCACAGAGAAAATTTGGCCTACTTAGGTTATTATTAGAACCTATGCTGCATGCAACTTTAATAGCATAAATACGCAATGGATTTGCCATACCACATTGTTCAACCAATCCCTTGTCTCTGACTTCGCCTTCTCTTTTGGATCCTGCATGAAATATTAAAAGTAGTTTGATAAATTAGCAAAAAGAAAAATAAAAGGAGCAAGTGCTTCAAGTATGTTCTAGCAGTTGCAATAAGCTACAAACGCTAAAGAGCAGATCATCCTGCACATAATCCCAACATAAGAATTTAAACTGCCAAAGCCGCATGTAATTTAAATTGGTAAATGTTGTGTCCTTCTAGGAAATGATTAACTAAGAAGAGGCATTATACTGACATGTTGAAAGGCCAGAACAAGGTAAAACAAGAAAGCAAGAGAAGAATGCAAATGTTATGTCCATCTAACAAAATGACCAATCTTCTAAAATTTTATCAGGCATTCACATAATTGATGAAGTCCAGCTTACAGTCTTGGGTTGTTGGCCTAATCCTTCTTTTGAAAATGCCTTTGTTTTAGTCTCCTTTTCGCAGATCTTAAACCTTTCCATTTCACGCTCAATAATCTTGCGAGCATCTATGAGGTCCTGCTCATAAGAGGCACTGACCTATGTCATAATAAATCATGAAATAGAATGTCAATCCCAGAGAGATGTAGCCATGGATACAAAATATATTACACCACAAGAAGCTCGCCTACTAATGCTTGCGCGTTTACGATGCGGCATTCAAGCATAGAATAAAATCACAAAAGAAGTCAGAAGTGAATAGCAATAAATATAGCTAACCATGGACAAAGAGCAACCAACTCAGTAATGTTTAATTATATGAACAGACAAACTATTTCAAGAACCAACACATTTCTTCTGGAAGTGCGAAAATACTCGGCAACTTGTAAGGCATGTAAACAAAATAGCAAATACATCCGATGATTACAATGCATGAAATTAACAATTTAGCAACTGATAGTTCATGAAACCATGTAAATTATTATATATGATGTCAAACGGCAATTTATGGTAATTATATCATCTATCATCCCATGTAGATTTTAATATATGATTCAGATGCCAAGGTAGTTATATCATCCCAATCCCCAGAAAAAAGCATACAAAGTGTCCGTGTTAATCAATTTAAATACCCAGTCACTTAAAGAGCTCTTTATAAAAGCACTTTAAATTTTACACTATCTCTCACCTTTTTATCCTTTATTTCGCTCGACTGTATCCACGTCTTGATTTGATCACGGTACCGCTGCAGCTTCTTGATCTCCTTCTTCAGATCCGCCTCAAATTTCTCCTTCTGATTCGCATTATCCGTATCATAAACCTAACAAATCCCACAAGAATCATAAAAAATTGTACCAAGAAACATCATTCGAAACACTAAAACCCCACAAATTCCCACGGGCGTAATACCTTGTTCCAGATGCTATCGAAGACCTCGACACCCTCCTGGACCTTCTTCAGGACCCGATCGATCTCGCCCTGAAGCTTACGACTCGCTCCCATGGTGAAAAATGGGGGAGCGAGGGGTCGAGGATCAAAGAATTAGGGTTTCTTCCCCCACGGGTCTAGGGTTTCACGGTGTGTCGATGGAGAGAGAGAGAGAGAGAGAGAGAGAGAGAGAGAAAGTGTCGGAGCAAGGTTACACAAAAGGCGCTCTACAGTATAATCTTGACGTGGTATATATACGGCGAGGTAAAGTCGGTAAAATTATGGCGAAATTTCGAAAATAGGCTTTTGGTGTTTCATCGGAACAATGACGTGGCCCAGATCCACACGTTGATCTCAATCGGACACGGAGATTAATGCGATAGGAGCCGTTCGGTTGTGTACGGTATTGTTTTGTAAAGATAACGTTAGTGGTACTGTGGTCCTGTGCGTACACCGGGTCCACCAGTTGGTAGGAGGAGGCTATACACCTGTCGATCCTAGTAAATAGATAAATGCCACGTGGAAATATTTTTCTTTTTCTAAAAAAATAATTGAGGAGCAAATTAGATAAGTAAAGTAAGATATTTTTTAAAGGAAAAACTTCAAAAAACCCCCCCTGTGATTTCGCGCATTTTCACTTTGCTACCATGTGGTTTAAAACGTATCAATTTGCCCCCCTGTGGTTTCGTTTTTATCTTTTTGTTATCAATTTTATTATTATTATTTTTTTAAATCAGTGACAAAGTTAAAATTAAAGGATACTAAAGTGACTATTCGATAAATATAGATGGTTATCTGAAATTTTTTGTATATAATTTAACGAAATATTAACAAAAAAGCTTGCGAAAAAATAAAAATGAAACCACAGAGGGGTAAATTAATACGTTTTAAACCACAGGGTAGCAAAGTGAGAATGCACGAAACCACAGGGGGGGTTTTTGAAGTTTTTCCTTTTTTAAAAGTTGTAACAAATTTTTCGGTATTTAGAAATGAATATGACAGGAAGAGCAATTTCATGATTATTTTTTATTATATTCATTTTTTGGATATTCAATCTAAGCGTGGAATCCGATAAATTTTAAAAATCCATATATGAAACAGAGCAAACTAAAAACCTGAAACCTGAAAATTTGAATTCAAATTTTTTTTTTTGCTATATTTCAAAACATATGATATTAGAATTTATATTTTTAAAAAATTACAAACTTAAATATAATATCATTATACGATTTAAATCAATTTGGGTTCAGGTCGAGCTTGGACAATATCCATATTTGAATCCAAATTTGACGGAATTTTTTTATATCCGTATCAAGAGCCATATTCATTTAGCAGCGGGCAAACTCACCTTATTCGGGTTCGGATTCGGGGTTTGGGAAAAGTTTTAGGACTCCATATCCTCTGACATTTCTATAAAAGAAAATTAAAATACAGTGTTTTACTTTTTTGGCTAAAATATAAAAAAACTTTCCTATAAATATCCACTATTAATTTTTTCTCTTGGTTTTAAAAATTTACATTTTGCTTTCTCAAAATTTTAAAAAAAAATTTCAAGAGTTTATGATGTTAATGGGATGACGAAATGATCAAATTATTCTTATTATATAAAAAATATATATATTTTTTATTTTAATATATATTCTTGTTATTTTCAAGAAAATTTTTAATATAAATCGTAAAAAATAGAAGGAACATTGATGGAGGAGGCTAAATGCATCAACTTAAAAAGTTAAAATATAGAATTTGAAAGCGAAAAGTGAAAAAAAAAAAAAAAAATTACAATGCTCCTAATAAATATTAAAGATTATTACTATAATAAATTAAAATTTATAATGTGAGCACCAGTGTCTAGTGGAGAATATACCCTGCCAGGTACAGACCCGTCGATTTCCCGCTGGTGCATATCTTTTTAACAGGACCTTTTTTTTTTTTCTTGCAACTATATTTTTCATCTTAAAAAAAATAAAAATTTTTGGTTAATGCAATTTTATATTTATTTTTGCAAAAAATTTAACATTTTAAATATACTCCTACAGTTATGATTAGTTAGGAAAATATAATTAATCATTGTTAGGATTACTTTATTTTTCATCTTTCTTAAAAAAATATTTTTTTTGGTTAATGCAATTTTTATATTTATTTCTACTATATTTTCCATCTTTAAAAAAAAAAATTGGTTAGTGCAATTTTTATATTTATTTTTGCAAAAATTTTAACATTTTAAATATACTACTACAGTTATGATTCCTTAGGAAAATATAATTAATCATTGTTGGGATTACTTTATTTTTCATCTTTCTTAAAAAAATACTTTTTTTGGTTAATGTAATTTTTATATTTATTTATGTAAAAATTTTTGCAATTTTTATATTTAGTAAAAATTTTAACGTTTTAAATATACCCTTATTGTTAGGATTCGTTAGGAAAATATAATTAATCATTGTTAGGATTCGTTAGAAAAATATAGTCAATCATTGATAAAATATTTAATCCTGATTAGTGAATGAGGTAGAAAGGAAGAAACCATCAATGAAAATTGTTGGAAGGATATTTCTGTATAATTCTAACAGTTGAGATATTTGAGAGACATATTTATAATAACAAAAATGTCATTTTACTTATCTTTCAAAAAATAAAAAATTCTTAATTGGTGATAAACCAGATGGGCAAATATGAATACCACTAGAATTTTGTATAGATAAAAATAAAAAATTAAATTTTGTAGGAATAAATTTGTTATTTGAAATATTTATAGGAAGTTGTATGAAATTAATTCTTCTTTTTTAGTCTGTTTTCTCCCTATAATCACCAAGAAGAACAAGTGTAACGATCCCGCCCACTAGCAATAATAACTCGTTGGGCCTAACCACCGGCACAAAATGCTTAAGCTCAGTTATTATTACTAGTGTCTAAGTCTCTATATATCCAATTACATTTAATTCCTATCCAATGTGAGATTATTGGGGTATGACAAAAAGTGTTACACTTTAAACATTTTGCAAATTTTCTACAAATTTATAAATTATCATAAATTTGAATGACTAAATTTATTTCTTAGTTTTACACTTGTGAGTATGCATCAATGTCGCGTAATCATCTAAGTACCAACAAAATTCATAAGAATATATATTCATCTGCATAACATTATTTCTCTATGGATCCGAGTCCGAGTCTCCGCCTAGTACTATCCATAACATCACAATATTAAAAAGTAATTTTCTTGTAAATATTCATTTTTCTATTTTTTTCTTACTTTTAAAAATTTATATTTTATTCATTTTAAATTTCAGAAATATTTTCGGAGAGTACGCAGAGAGTACAGCGTTAATGGAGAGGGCAAAATAATCAAATTGCTGTTCTTTCTTCTATCTAAAAAATTTAATATATTTTTGTCATTTGAAGGGTATTTTTGGTATAAATGTCAAAAAAATGGACGAAATAATGATGAAGTCCTGACGGAAGGGAGCTAAAAGCAATAATTTGAAATATTAAGAGGGTAAAATATAAATTTTGGAAAGTTAGAAATGAAAAGTGAAAAAAAAGAGTATTAATAAAAAAAAAATCTGTAATTTAGCTAAAAAATTTAGGCTAAATTATAAATAATCTCCCTGTCAATATCCGTTTTTTCACTTTTCTCTATGTCATTCAAAATTCTACACTATGCCCCTTTATAAAATAAAAAATGTTCACAAACTGCCCTGATCTTCTTCAGGGTGAGCCTGGACAGAGGGTGGGCGAGGGCGAGGGTGAGGCGTCGGAGGCGGGCGAGGGCGTGTGTGTAGGCATGGACTGAGAGGTTGGGGACGACGAGGTGGCGCGGCCGAGGTCGGTGAGGAAGGATGAGGGTTTCCTCAATATTTTGGATATAAAAAATAGGATATAAATAGAATCCCAACGAAACACTGACAGTGGGGGCAAAGTGAATTTTTTTTTTTTTTTATCAGGGGGCAAATATAAAAATATATAAACGTCGTTATCTGATAGCTTAAGTTTTTATAGGATAATAGTTAGTTCTTTTAATTTAACATGATAGTTTGTAATATTATTAGCCGAATTAATAATTAAAATAATTTAAATATAAAAAGTTTAAATCGGTAAATGTGCAATATAATTTTTTAAAATAGCTTACTAGTAATTAACTAATTAGTTGTGATAATTAATATAAGTATATGGCTAATAATATAGGCATTAAATGATTAAAATAATAAAAAACAAAAAAAGTTTTGTAGGGTTTAATTAGGAATTAGATAATTTTATACCACGATAATTATACAAAAAAAAGAAATAATATAATTAAAAAATTAAATAAGGTTGGATAAAAAAGAACAAATAGTGCAGAATAGGTATGAAAGCTATTAGTCATTAAATTATTATATATAAAGAAATGTGTGAAAAAGCATTCGAAAAGTTAAATTCAAATAAATCAATAAAAGAGAAAAGAGAAGAATTTCATGCACCAAGACTATATTATATGTTTTAAATATTTTATACAAAAATTTGTTATACAGTTTAGATTATATCGATTGAATTATTAGATTTGATTTTACAATACTTATCACTACTCAATTGGTTTGGTGCATGAAATGCATTAATAGACCAGGTGCATTCAATAATTTCTCATAGTTGAGAGGGCCATGAGATGAGAAAATAGCGGGAAAAAAATACACTATAGGTGTTTAAGTATATTTTATACACAACATTTCTTAAACTTCATTATAAAATTTAATTCATTGTATAATTTTCATATATAGATGTTCTATATGGTTTGTATTTATTGAACTATATTTTATTAATTTTATAACAGCAATTTTTTTAGGAAAAACTTCAAAAACCCCCCTTGTGGTTTCACTCTTTCTCACTTTAGTATCATGTGGTTTCGCACTTTCTGACTTTAGTATCCCGTGGTTTCAAGTGTATCAAGTTAGTACCCTGTGGTTTCGCACATTCTCATTTTAGTACTCTGTGGTTTAATATTTCATTCGAGAAAAATAAAACCACATGGAACTAACTTGATACAAAAATAAAACGACAGAGTACTAACTTGATACACTTGAAACCATAGGGCACTAGAGTAAGAAAGTGCGAAACCAGAAGGTACTAACTTGATACACTTTAAACCATAGGGTACTAAAATGAAAAAGTGCGAAAACACATGAGGGGTTTTTGAAATTTTCCCATTTTTTTACTATTATAAAAAAAATTATTCAGTATATATATAAGATTATAAATCGAGTGAAAATAAAAAATTTTATTAGTTGAGAAAGATTTACATGGGCTCTTTGACCCCAAATCAATGTGTATAAGAAATTGAGGATTAATGTATAGTAATAATAATAATAATATTATAGTTATTATTATTATAAAAATTTAAAATTAAATATTATAAATTATAAGATTATAGACTATAGAAAGAATTTCATAAATTACTCCTATGGTTTCGTATTTTCTCATTTTAGTACCTTATAGTTTAAGGTGTATCACTTTCATACTCTGTGATTTTATTTTTTTGTTATTCCCTTCCACTATTTTTTTCTCATTAAATCAGTGACAAAGTTAAAACCAAAGGGTACTAAAGTGAATATTCGATAAACTATATGTGGGGTATCTGAAGTTTTTTGCATATGATTTAATAAAAAGTTAACGGAGGGGCCGGCAAAAAGAAAAAAATGGAATAATAGGATACTAAATTGATATATTTTAAATTATAGGATACTAAAGTGAAAATATACGAAATCATAGATATAGTATTTGAATTTTACCCTAAATTATATATTATTATTATTATAGATATTAAACCTCTGGAAAGAGAATTCATCTATAGAATTGGTCCACACAATAATTTCTTCTTTTGTATGGGACAAGTAACTTCCGAAGTTTCCAGTTTAGTCCTCACAAATTAGCTTCAAATTGGAGGGCATTTTGGTAAAATAACACCCAACGGGAATGAACCGTTGAAACATTCAAATTGTCCCAGTCCAAAAGTATCGTCCATTCTAACTTCACAACTTAATTTTTAAAATTTTAATATTAATATCTAATTATATTTTGAGTATTTAATCCTTAAAAAAAAATTTAATTTTGATATATTTACCCCTCGAAAGGAATCTTTAATTTAAATAATGTTAAAGGACTGAAACGAACCGTTTAAACATTCAGCAACTTAATTTTTTTAAAATTTAATATTAATATCTAATTTTAATTTAACTATTTAATTTTTAAAAAAGATTCTTTATTTAGATAATGTTAAAGGATAACTCTAAACCCTAAACTCTAAACAGGTCCAATTAAAATTTTTTGTAAAAGATTTTAGGTAAAAAAAAATCTCACATTATTGCATACAAAAACTAAATAATTCCAAACAATTTTCAAATTAACGTTAAATTACAAAAATACCCTTTTCCCGCGTCGCGTACCCCTTCGTGCAACGTGCACCGCCATTAAAATGTCGACAACGTGTATCAGATCATCTCCCAACCCCACAACCGAAGCTGCTCCACCCTAAATTACGAAAACACCCTTACAAAGTTTTTAATTATTATGAGGTAAAAGTGTTCAGAGAACCCCCTCAATTAAATCTATATTTGAAATGGCCTCCTCAAACTATATATATATATATATATATATTGAGAGATAGATAGCACGTTACCTGTTTCTTTTATTTCATTTATAAATAAACTTAGCTAAAAATGTGAATCAACTAGGATTCAAACTTGGGTCTCAGGTACCAACCACCAAGCCTTTTGCCACTTGGTCTAGGAACGGTCGGTTCCTCAAACTATATTGATCAAATTTTATTGACGTTTTCACCAAATTTAACATCCTTAATAATTTTTTAGAAAATAAAATTAGAACAAAATAATAAATGCGATAAAATTTTTAAGGTAAATTTCAAATACCATCCATGTGGTTTCGTGCTTTCTCACTTTAGTATCATATGGTTTAAAATGTATCACTTTGATACTCTGTGGTTTTATTTTTATATTTTCGTTATTTTTTTGTTAATTTTTTTGCTAAATTAATGATAAATTTAAAACTACAGGATACTAAAGTAAAAATTCGGTAAACAACAGAGTACTTTTTTTGTATATGATTTAACGAAAAGTTAACGAAGGTGCTGACGAAAAGAACAAAAATGAAATAATAAGGTACTAATATGATACACTTTAAACCACATGATAGTAAAATGAGAAAGTAGTGCGAAACAACATAGGTGGTATTTGAAATTTACTCAAATTTTTAGCTTAATTAAGTAAGAAAACTCCAATTTAAAACATAAATGTTGAGGGGGCTTGTTTCCTAAATAGTCTATAATTGAGGGGTCTCCGTACATTTTCACCTTTTCCTTATTAATACATGCTTTTTTTTCTCGGAGCCTTGTTATTAGATATTGAATTGAAAAAGTACTCTTTTTCATTTTAATCCTTTTTCCCCTCTCCGTATCATCTCTTTGGCCAATGCAAAGAGAAGGGGCAAGAAAAAAACTAAGAAGATTCTAAAGCTCTTCTCCTTTTTAATCTTTTTGCTATTTTATCCAATCTATTTATCCGCACATTTCTCCCCAGTTCAAAGCGTAGAGAAAAAAAAAAAATCCAATTTTGGGAACTTGGTATTGTGGCAAAGGTGCTGGTTTTGTGTTTTTTGGGCTTATTTTTGAGAGGCGCAAAAAAGGAGCAAACTTTTTTGAAAACCAAACACATTTTGATCTTGTTCTTGTCCAAGATCCAATTTTTATTATGTTTTTTGGTGTTTTGTTCTCTTCATCTTAGAGATAGAAACTGCAATAACTTGTTCTTATCCCTTACATTTGTTCAGATATATATATATTTATATGTGTATGTATTCAGAGGTCTAAGTTGATCCATCTATATATTCATCTTTGTGTCTACTTCTTCAAGAAGTGCTTCTCCATTTAGTTCTATTTTGATCTTATTGTTGTTTATTCCTCCTACATTTCCCCAAATTAAGCCCAATTAATCCATACATCAATGGAAATGCTCAGATTGCTTTTGTGGGGTTTCCTCATTGGCCTCATTTTGCCCCAAATTGAGGGGCTTGGGATGAATTGGGGGACAATGGCCACTCATCCATTGCCACCCAAAATAGTGGTTCAGGTGTTAAAGGACAATGGGATCAAGAGGGTGAAGCTGTTTGATGCTGATCCCTCCACCATGAGTGCCCTCGCGGGGAGCGGCATCGAGGTCATGGTCGCGATCCCTAACAACATGCTCGCCGCGATGAACGATTACAATGCCGCGAAGAAGTGGGTCGACCGGAACGTCTCTCGGTACAATTTCGACGGCGGAGTAACTGTTAAGTGAGTATGGTTATCTCTGTTTAGGTGCATTTACATTGTGCTTATGTTAAGAGTTATGTGTGCTTGTATTCGTCGGAACTAGTGTATCTACTATCTATTTAGATTTATCATTCGATGTATTCGTCAGAACTAGTAACTCCTACGACAAGTTCCCCTGTAATCTATTTGTCGTAGAAAATTGCGAACACAAATTCGGCTCACTTAGAATGATAACACTCTTGTAAATGACTTTGCGCCATAACTTGTCACATTATCTGATGTAGGACTATTAGGACCTGATCGTGTTAATTCGAGTATACTAGTGTATCTACTATCTATTTAGATTTATCGATCCATGTATTTGTCAGAACTAGTAAGTAACTCCTTCGACAAGTTCCCCCGTAATCTATTTGTTGTAGAAAACTGCGAATGCAAACTCGGCTCGCTTAGAATGATAATACTCTTGTAAATGAGTTGGTGCCATAACTCGTCACATTATCTGACGTAGGATTATTGGGACCTGATTGTGCTAATTTGAGTGATTATACGCCATCGCTACTTTGTAATTTTTCTCTCAGAATTCTACGTGAAATTCTTGTTGCAGATATGTAGCAGTAGGAAATGAGCCCTTCCTCTCGTCCTACAATGGCTCGTTCCTGAATGTTACATTCCCCGCCCTCAAGAACATTCAAAATGCCCTAAACGAGGCCGGGCTCGGCGACACCATAAAGGCCACAGTTCCCCTCAATGCCGACGTGTACAACTCGCCCCCGAGCAACCCGGTCCCCTCGGCAGGACGGTTCCGATCGGAGATCAGCGATCTGATGTCTGAGATCGTCCATTTCCTCAACCAAAGCAACGCACCCTTCACCGTCAACATCTACCCTTTTCTAAGCTTATACGCCAACGATAACTTCCCCCTCGACTATGCCTTCTTCGATGGCGCAAGCAATCCGGTAGTCGACAACGGAATCCAGTACACCAACGTGTTCGACGCCAATTTCGACACCTTAGTCTCGGCATTAAAGTCTGTCGGTTTGGAGAATTTACCGATCATGGTGGGAGAAGTTGGGTGGCCGACCGACGGGGACAAACACGCGAAGGCATCCTATGCGCAAAGATTCTACAATGGCCTATTAAAACGGCTAGCCGCGAATCAAGGGACGCCGCTCCGCCCGAACCAATACATAGAAGTCTATCTCTTCGGTCTTATTGACGAGGATGCTAAGAGTATAGCCCCGGGAAATTTTGAGCGCCACTGGGGTATTTTGAAGTACGACGGACAACCGAAGTACCCAATGGACCTCACGGGGCAAGGGCTTAACACGATGCTCGTGCCCGCAACGGGCGTGAAGTATCTTCCTCAAACTTGGTGTGTGTTCAACCCAGATGCTAAGGATCTGAGCAAACTGGGGGACAACATAAACTTTGCTTGCACATTTTCGGATTGCACGGCATTAGGTTATGGGTCTACCTGCAATGGGTTGGATGCTAATGGGAATTCCTCTTATGCATTCAATATGTACTTCCAAGTTCAGAACCAGAACGATGAGAGCTGCTACTTTAAAGGTCTAGCTATGACAACGACACAGAACCCCTCGACAGCCGATTGCAATTTCACCATCCAAATTGCGACTACTTCTGCTGCTTCAGTCCGCTTTATCGGGTCGTTCTTCGTCGTGATCGTATCAATGGTTTCTGCAATTCTCTTCCTCTAGTCGAAGCGGTTTTAGGATGTCGTAAAATTTCGGTTGATTTTGCTAGCCACTTGTATCTGAAAGTCTGATGCAGTGGTGCTGTATTATTCCTTAGAACTTAGCTGATTTGTAGCCATTGTTTTGTAGCCATTGTTTCGAGAAGTTGGTTTAAATATGTGGTGTGTATGTTTCTGTTTCTGTACATTTCAATCGAAAATTGTTGGAATCATTCTTTGATGATCAAAACTTTGCTCAGTAGTTTTTCTTCTGATTTCTCAGTTTGAAAGGCTTCTACTCCGAAGAGCTTTTCGGAACAGTAAAAAACTGGATTTGGATCATCAAAATTAGGAGCTTTTACTTGAAGCATTCCGTATTGCTTTTCGAACAGTTCAGAAAAGCTTTAGTTAGACCAAACAGGCTCTAGATTATCGAAGTTACATTGCAAATGCAAACATGTAATCATTTTTTTAAAATTTTTTTATTTTTTCTTTGCATGGACAATTGACTCAGCCAATCCAAATTCAAATTACACCAACATGGGGAAATGAGCTTCAAACCCTGCTCATTAAAGAAAAAATAATAATTGAATAATGACAAAAAAAAAAAAAGAGAGATAAATCCTGTCAAGTTGGAACATGGAGCTGAACATCCAGCCTGGTCAGGTTGTCATGGCTGACATCAATTAAAGCCCTGCTGCTCAGCTCAATTTGCACCTTCAAACAGATCAATTATTAATGTAAACTCCCCATTCAAATCGAACCAAATCGAACTGAATCTCTATTTTCATGCAAATTTTAAAAACTTAGTTCCTTATAATATATATTTACAGTTTGAAAGATTCAAATTTAAACATTGTTTCTTTTGTAAGGCTCTTTGTGACAGATCTGTTTATTAGATGTTTATGCAAGTAGTTGTGCATTACATGCATATAAAATAATCTGTTTAGTAGATAAATTATTTGAAACATGCTTAGGGTATACATAAAAGCTCCTCTATATCAAATAACAAAAAGAATTGAGCAATCCTTTTTCTTTTTTTTTTTTTGGTTCATTAAAAGTCTATGAACACACATTCTAGAAAGAATACAACAGTGCAACCACAGAACAAAAAAGAAGAAAAAGAAAAAAAGAAACTTATGAGATGTGTATCAGAGATTTGCACCTCTTCCCTAACATTGCTTTGAAATTTGAGTGTTATCAGACGGTAGAAAGGGGTGGCATCTCACTGAGTTTAATCTCTAGTACTAGTATTGTCTAAAAATATAATTTCCTATACAAATATTCCTCCTAAGATAATACTTAAATATACAGCATCACCGTCTCATTTTATAACAAAAGAGCATGCGTGGTGTATAAATGATAAACTACTCTGAAATAAGGCACAATGAATCCACTGCCAAAGGAATTAAAAGTTCACATACATTTAATCTCAATTAACATCATCGAAACTCAAATGTTACTGAGTCGCGGTTAAAGGCATTTGCCACAGCAAAAGAAATTATGAAGAAAATATATTCCAAACTGAACCATTTTGAATTTGATGGCACATTTCAACAGCATCCATACAAAATGATTTCGACAGCTTTCATATAGTTTTCAATCCTATGAAAGCCTACAAGGACAGTTGACAGAGACCTTCAATGTGTAGCTCAATTGGTTCTGATATACCTAATTTCACTCTTGTGGTGATGAACCCTCTCGGCGCTTATGCAAAGAAAAAACAGAAACATTGAAAAGAAAAAAGAGGAGGAATATAGATCTTCACCTATAGCATTCAATTACAACATGTACAACATGTACAAAAACAATGGTACACAACAAGCCGAAGGCTGAAACAGCACTATGTTGGAACAACATAGAGCACCTTATTGTCGCAGCTCCACCAAATCGACAAGATCATGGCACTGAACATCACAAAAAGGCAGAGGACCAAAATCAAAACAGCAAAAGCGCATCTACCACGCTTTGTGCTCGCAATTTGAATATTCTTCTTGCCTCGGCGACACACTTTGCACAAGTCTTTGCGAGCACTATCTGCTACTACATCGCCAACAGCGGCCGCAATCTCATCTGTCATGAGGGCAGCTTCTTGAATATGACACTGATCACTCAATTGCCTCGCCTTCCCAAAGGTCCTTCTTCCCCTCAAGTTGCAAGAGAAACTCTGAGAAAAATTATCATCACTACATGCCGTTTCTGAACTTCGTCGAACCCAACTTAAAGCTGGGCTTCCGACGATCCTGCTATGCTTTCCATCATGGATCCCGTAAACTGCTCCGGATGAATTTTTAAGATTCTGGAGACACTTGCTTGGACTTGAGCATATCTTTACATCGTAGGATGTACTAATTGGTCTCGGTCTCTGAAGTACGATTATAAAGAAGGTATCTCATTAGTTCACTTTTTATCTTGTTGAACAACGTTTACAGAGTCGGTGAACAACAAAATATGCAATGTTAATGCCAAGAATACTGCATTTTATTGGATTGGAAAACATCAATAATTGAAATGGTCAGTCCAAGAGGACTCGGAAAACAATTGATCCTGACCTTCCCACTAGAGCACGACATGTTCTTCTATAAGCATATTTGCAGCAAGGATTAAAAATGATATTATTAGGAATCAGTCTCACCCCTATGCATGCTCAAACTAAGGACATACTATCGACATGCTTTAATTCCAGAACATAAGTTAATAAGAGCTCAGTACTTACTAACATACCTGAAGGATTGGACTTGTGTCTTTGGTTGTTGCATATGGAATAAAACTTTCATGATCAGCTTTGCAGGATATCTCAGGGTGTACATTTTGTGTCTCAATTAGCTGTTCGTTCCAATAATTCTCTTCCTGAGGGGCCGATGAATTACAACTGCTGGGGCTGGTATGATGACGAAAGCCATCACTGCATCTCAAAGTAAAAGCACTGAAATTTTTATTCAGTGGTCTCGTGTCGGCCACACTAGTACACCAATTACTACAAGAAGATTGCTCAATCGATGACGGTGATTCAAGAATGCGGAAATAATCAAAAGAATCAACAGTTTGTGACCTGGAAGAAGAAACTTCAGTTGATCCACTAGCTATTACTTCAGCTACCTCTAATGTTTCAAAAGCCGCACGCCTGACCAATGGCACCTGATCATTCTGGAATTTTTTCATGGCACCAACGATATTACCAATTTCAGAAGATATGCTTCTTGAATCGATACTCACCATCAAAGTTTTGATCATTTGAATAGCCTGCAACTGCTTCTCTGAGCAACTCCCATTTGCAGCAGAAGTTAAAATTTGCAGTCCTGACTTCAGTAGGGATCGGCCGTAAGGCTCGACTATAAGAGGATTTCGTTTTGTCAGAGCCACAACCAAGCCCAGGTGAGAATTTGTCTGAGTATGCTTCTCCTCAAGAGCTCCTGCTACTTTCAGACAAGTCTCGTTCACCAGTTCTGCTGGAACGAATTGCCAATTATCAGACTCCACCAGGGTCTCAAGGCAAAAAGCCGCACACGAAGCAATGCTCTCTTGCGTGCCCAATAAGCAATCAGAAAGAGGCTTGGAAATGGAGGTGATAATCCTCTTCTTCTCATCGTCTGGGGCCAAAGGATCAATACCAAACCGTGCAATTGAAGAAACCGCTTTAGAGCAGGCGTGCTGAAGTGAGAAGGACCATCCGCTGGTTGCCATAATCCCCATAATTTCGGACATCATGGTATCAATATGAGGCACAATCTTACGGCCATGGGCTTGTGCAAGAAACTCTAATAGGGACACAGTACATTCTTTCGATGACAAGCCTAAATCCTTAGATTCAGAGACAAGGGCGAGAAAGCGAGGGAGGGTATCAATGTCGAGTTCTTTGATATAAGATCTCAAAGCTTCCATCTGTGTCTTGTGGCTCCTCGGGTCCTTCCTCATATTCTCCAATTCTTTAAAAAGCAAAAGCCGGAGATCTTCATCCATCATATGAACTAAAGGCATCAGAAAAAACAATTATTAGAGCTCTAATGATCGAACCAACCTAGGTGACATGAAATACTAAGATGAATATCAGCAAGTAAAGCTAGTAAGCTAAGTCAATGAATAAAAGATCCAAATTCTGGGAGTAAAGATTCATCAAGAATAGCTCCACATACGAGGTTTGCAACTCCCAATTATTCATGCTTTAACACATAAACATAAACAAGATGTCCTTGATATAGCGCTCGTGATTATTAGAAGAACATACAAATACAAAGAACACTGTCCATGTAATGGGACTCCTAACGGTGACCTTCGTCCTGCTAATGAGATCTGTTTGCTCGCTATCGCTCGACACTATCCTTGTGGAAGCATTTTTGTCACTATCCAATGATAATACCCTCAAAATATCAACTTTTTTGTCTTCTTTTGATACTTGGGAATTACTGCTTCGGAAATGCTATGTTTACTGTTGTTTACTTGCGCATAAACGAGAATGGAGCGCCCCGACGGTTGATTCGGGGTTGTGTGGGTTCCGCTCGATCCATTTCACTGATTCAATACACGTAAACGGGAGTAAGCATACCATTACTCTACTGTTGCTATCAAGAAACCTAAATTTTGCCACAAGAGTATAATCCTACAAAGTAGTAAGATTAATTCAAGCAATAGTTTCTGCAACAAGAAATTTCCAAATGCAAAAAAAAAAAAAACACAAACACAATTTGGTTTTTCAATTTTCGCATGGAATGTGCTTAGAACAAAGACTCTAAATTTTTGAATCAACAAAAAAAAAAAAAAAATCAACGGAAAAAATACCTAAATGGACAGATGAAGGAGCTCTCTTGAGCGCTTCTTCCGATTCGATTCTTCGAGCTAAATTGGGGGGAAGTAGAAGGAGAAAGTGCGGCGCGATTTGAATCAGAGAAAGAAGAGAGCGTTAATTTTCGATTCATACAAAAATGGGAAGTGGATTGTATTAGGGTTTTTGAGGGTTTTGAAGCGAGGGTTTGCGAGAGGCGCGAGAACGTACTAGAATGGGAAAATTGCTTGAAGAGCCCCTCATCTATGAGAAACGTTGAAAGTGCCCCTCCAATTTTATTGACAATATTTATGGTAAAACTATTTGGAGTATGCACCCAATTTTGGCCCCAGAACTTTATTTTATTCTATTTCTTTTTCGGAATCAGGTAATTTTTGCAGCAAAATTAAAAACTTAATCAAATTAATCAATAATCTTATGAAATTTAATAGTTTAATTATTTATTACAGATTAAACTGAAGTAAAGCTGTTAAATTTTAATAAAATTTTCAAGAATAAAATAGATCAATTGCAAAAAATTTAGACACCTCAATTTTCCCTTTTTTTGAAATTAAGTTTAATTTAAAAAATAAAAAATTATCAATTTTATTGATGATTTTATCAAATTTAATTACTCTTTTATTAATACTTGATAAAACGAAAACAAAGTAAACAATTAAAAATTGAGGGACCTCAATCAAAAAAAATAAAAAATAATGAATCTATTTCACAATAAACTATAATTAGAGGCCTTAATAAAAAAAAAATGAAAGTTATATTTCAAAATAGGGAAAACTTCAAAAACCCCTCATGTGGTTTCGTAGTTTTTCACTTTGCCCCCCTATAGTTTAAAATATATCAAATTGCCCTCCTGTGGTTTCGTTTTTATCTTTTCGGTAGCTTTTTCATTAATATTTCATTAAATTATATACAAAAAACTTCAGATACCCATATAGATTTATCAAATATTTACTTTATTACCCTTTAATTTTAACTTTATCACTGATTTAAGAAAAAAAATAATGAAATTGGTAAGAAAAAGAGAAAAAAGAAACCACATGGAGGCAAATTGATACATTTTTAAACCACAGAGGGCAATGTGAGAAACTACGAAACTACAGGGGGGTTTTTGAAGTTTTCCCAAATTAAATACCCTATAGTTGAGGGGTCTCTCATACTCTCATTACATTCTCTTTAAAAAAAAAAAAAAAAGCAAAAAGCCCATATGGGGCCCAAGGAGCCTAAAGCCCATTTACGAGTACACCATTGTATTTAGGGTTTTTCGCCTATAAAACAACACCTTCTCATGGTTCGTCTCTTCAATTAGACCCACGCTAGGGTTGCTCGCCGCAAACCCTAAACCCTAAAAATCTCTCGATCTCGCTCTCGCTCTCCCCCTCTTTCTCCCCTTCCGCCTCTTCGATCTCGATGATTCCGATGGTTCGTCCACCATCGCAGGTGGATTTCACCCAAATTTTCTCGATGTTTTTCATTTCCGCATCATCTAGGTGGATTTAACCCTAATTGTTTCGACTTGTTATCGATGATTTTCGTTTTTCGCTCGATCTCGGCCTAATATAGATCGGCCTAATATTGCAATTGTTCGCTGCTACTTCTAATCGCAGCGAGGAATCTATCGTTAGGCCATAGGATTTTTTCTACCTTTAGCTCCGATTATCCTTATTTTATTTTTGTTTTGAAAAAATTTCTAGGATTTTTCGGTGACAAGGTAGATACATTTCTCTCTCCAAAACTTTTAATTAACTCTTTTTGGGGCTAATTTGATGGATTTAATCGGCATGATGTTGGATGATGAAACAAATCAATCGGATTCCCATTGATTATTTTTAATATGAGATTAATAACCAGCTACTTCTGACTCGTCATGCTACTTTCTCCATCAAAATTAGGGCTTTTGATTCTTTATACAATTTTTGTTTTTTTGCTTTTTTCCCCCTAGAGGTTAAAAATGCATGGATCCTCAACTTATATATTTTTTTATTATTGAGACTTCCTCAACTCTCTATATTTTTTTTCTCAATTTTATCAAATTCAATTATCTTACTAGTTATTATTAATCATTAAATTACTAGATTTGGTGAAATCGTTAATGAATTTGAGAACATTTTTTACTTTTAGAGTCTGTCTATATGAGGGGATCTCCAAATATTCTTACATTTTTTTAAAAAAAAATAACTTTTTGTTTCTATTTTGTGATCTATATGGATTGATTTTGATTTGTTTTTTTTTTTTTTTTTTGAAATTTGGATGGCCTATGATGTGAGCTATAATATTTGCTACTCTTGATGGGTATGTATGTATTCACCCGTTTGATGATCGCAAACCACCAAGATCTCTGAGGCTTTGGTTTCTGATGTTTAGCATTTTTCTTTCTTTTTGAGCTCTAAAAGATCTGAATAAAATTACGTAAAAACGTAAAAATCACACTAATTTTGTTTGTTATTATTGATCCAGTAGATCTTCACAATCTCGAAGGAATCTCGAAGGCTTAGCTTGATTGAGGCCCATTTGATAAAGTCGGGATAAAAGTATATGCAGATAAATTTCTGCATTCTCTGATGAGATTATAAAAAATATATCGTAACTGACGCATCTATAATATTACATACAAAAATAAATAAAATATTTTAACCGATTCATCGCGATATATAAAATACGTACAAACATTTTTATCGCACAATATGTAATATTTCGGCGGTGGCAAACGAAATCTAACACACATGGAAATTTACTATACTATACACTGAAAAAAAAAAAAAAGCTTTGTAAGCAATGCATGGCACAGTAAATGGCCGTTACTAAACGTATCCACCATTGGCGGCCGTTACTAAACGTATCCACCATTGGCTCGGATGACCTGACCGTTGACCCAAGCTGCGTCGTCGGAGCAGAGAAACCCGACTACCGGACCGATATCAGTCGGCTCGCCAATACGGCCCATCGGGTTCGCTGCCGCCAGCCGCTGCACCGCCTCCTCGCTCTTCCCTGCATAAAACAGCTCCGTCGCCACCGGCCCCGGCGCCACGCAGTTCGCCGTGATCATCGTCCCCTTCAGCTCCTTGGCCATGATCCGGATCATCGTCTCCACCGCCGCCTTCGACGCCGTATACGCGGCGTACCCTGGACTCAGTGCCCCTACCTGCTCATTCATTATTCATTATTATACTATAGATGATTATAGCACAAACCGAACGCACTCTAAAAGGCATAACAAATATTTGGAAGTGTTTAATAAATTAGACTTTACCTAATATAATATTACAAATTATTGTATATAAGTCACTGACATCATTAACAGTCAATAAAATCCACACTTCTATAGCAAACAAAAGTAAGAGCCTCAACCGTTTTCTATTTACATGCTCTACTTTATCATCATCATCCTACGGTATGATTCGTAAGGTATATAACATCTTATTCATCTAATTATTCTATTTTGACGGCTAAGGCGGTGGAGTGAGGAGTACAACGAGAATGAGACTGGGGAATTGCAAAATTAAAATTTTTGTAGAAAATAGTCGATGACGTTATTAATACCAGGGAGGAAGAGATGGCGACGATCCTGCCGCCGCCGCCGCGGGCGAGGCGGCGCGCGGCCTCGCGGCAGCAGAGGAAGGCGCCGCGGGCGTTGACGGCGAAGATGGCGTCCCAGTCCCCGACCTCCGTCTCCGCCACCGTCGGATACGTGGAGTCGATCAACCCCGCGCACGCCACCAGCACGTGCGCGGGGCGCCCGAACGCGGCCTCCGCCCCGTCGAAGAGCGCCGCCACCGCCGCCGGGTCCGACACGTCCGAGGAGCTCGGCCTGGGCGGGGCTGGAGGAGTAGCCGAGGACGACGTCGGCGCCGAGCGACGCGAGGTGCGCCGCGATGGCGCGCCCGATCCCGCGCGACGCGCCCGTCACGATCGCCGTGCGCCCCGCCAGCGGGAGCGCCCGCGGCGGCGTCGTCGTCGTCGGCGTCGGCGCCGGCTCCGGCGCCGCGGCGTCGGCGGAGGAGGAGGAGGCCATGGAGGGTTCGCGAGGGGGGTTTAGGGATTTGGGAGGGCGACGACGAGTGTTGTTGACGATGAATCGAAACGGGGGTTTTTAGCTACTCGAGAGAGAAAAAGAAAGAGGGGTGGATATTTATCGGGGCGGAGAGGAGTAGATTTACGATTCTGCCCTTACCGTTTGGGCGTGTGCCAGTGTTAATTTTGGGTGATTTGAAGATGGGGGTAGTCTTTCTTTTTTAATTAATTAATTATTATAGTTTAGTTATTTATTTTAGGGAGCTTATTTACATGTGTGGTGGCGACTTTGCTTTGTAATCCAAACGCAAGGGGTGACATCATCGGTCATCATGTCAACGGTCTTCGGTGTTTATTATTATTATTTTTATTATTATTATTATTATTATATAGATATATTTTTTTTATAAAAAGGACAGATACATCTGGTGGGAAGTAATGATCTGCTATAGCACAGCTTTCAAATTCACAATCTATTCCATTAGGCATAATTTATATTATTAAAACTATTTAAAAATTAAATTATATAATTTTTTGATATTATTTAATTAGTAATTAAAAAATTACAGAATTGATAATTTTAATAATTAATGTGATGTATTTATGAAATTTATGGTATAAAATAATTTAAATCTGATGAAATTTTTATAAAAATTTATTTTACTGTTTAGAGTAAAATCAATACCTTTGATCTTAAAGTTAAATTTTTTATAATTATTTTTTATGAAATTTTTATTTTCAATCGTTTATTTTTAAACTATTCGTTTGATAGGTAAATAATATTGAAAAATTATAAAATTATCGATCGTCTCTAGCGCAAGTGGCCAAGGGCTTGGTAGTTGGTATTCGAGATCCCAAGTTCGAATTCTAGTTGATTCATATTTTCAGCTAAGTTTATTTCTAAATGAAATAAACGAAATGGATAGCATTGCCTATCTCTCTCTCAAAAAAAAAAAAAATTTACAGTGTTCTACAAAATCAGATACGACAAGTAATATTGCCAAAAAAAATTTTACCATTATCCAAACACATACATTATATTTAGTTATTATTTTAAATTTTATTATTTGAATATTACTATAATGAACAACTCGATTAACATTTCAAAGAGGACGCAAATTAGAAATTCTATTTATGTTCAACTCTTAATTTGAGAAAGATTACGGTACCCTCTTATTCTTTTCTCATACAAATATGTCTTCGAAAGTTTACTTTAATTGCCTTTTTTTTTTTTCCAACTTACAGATTTGTTTATATGGCTGTTACATTTGTGTGAATTAGTTTTATGCCTCATTATACTTTTCTTTTGTTCCTATTCCGTTACACCATCATTCATGTATAATATCACACCATATTCATATATATGAGTGCTTAGTGCAGTCCATTTTTAAAATTAAACAAAAAGATCATAACTCAATTGATACTAGTATTGAAATATGAGATAATATAACTGGTCGACAAATGTAATTTATTTTATATAAATAAATGTACAAACAGGGGTGCATTTGGAAACAATAATCTATATACTTCAAGAAAAACAAGCAGTACCTTGCTGTCCTATTAATAATTTACAGTTGCTCTTATAGCATCCAGGATCTGCAAGGTAGATTGTAACTTTGATTAGTGTTACATGTTTAAAAAGCTGGAGCGGATGCGAATCAATGGTAGCAGCTTACCTTGTTCTTTGTGGGCATATAAAAGGGCTCAAAAACAAGAGGAAACGGTGTGTCGAGGCCGCATATTCTGGCTACAGGAGCTTCCAGCTGCAAGAATCACAGTGAATTTTCTGATTAGAATTATATATAATGTATTCAAAGAAGGGGAACCAAAAGAAGAGCACAATCTCAGAGGCTTTATTTAACAATCTTTGTTCAACACCAATGATTTGTAACAAAAGCAACAAACTAATAAATCTTCTAAAGCATCTCTTTGTCAATGAATCACGCACCTTCTATTATCTTAGAACCATTCACATTTTGATACATATGAGGTTGATAGAAATGTTTTTTGTTGAAAAGGGCACATTAACTGCAAACAAGTTTATTTTCTATTTTAAAAGAATCTTGTACATTGTCTCAAACAAAGGTTTCTCAGTCCAAGTTTATAACAATTGTTTATTAGCAATTTGGCAGTTTCAATAGAATGACTATGACAATGAAAAGCAATAGTAAATGCATATCTGTCCTCAATCTTAAAAGCAGCAGGGAATTTGCTTTTTTTTTTTCCTTCAAAGAGCATTTCGAATTCTCTCAAACGTTTATATTCCATGGAATCCAAAACTACTCATGTTGTATTACTGGACTAGTATCTGCTTTGTTCAACCAATGATAACTTGTTTACCTACTATCAGATCATTGAAAAAGTCTAAAATGTGACAATCACATAAGGTGACTTGGTGTCTCCAACTAATCAAATTGCTTCCATGAGATTCACCCATCCCATCATGATTTAAAAAAATATTTTTATTGTACCTTTTTTCTCACAAAAAGAGATGTGATTGGCTGAATATAGATGATGTGCTATAGCTGCTACACTATAGACTTCCTCTAGGTCATTCTTCTCCTTGGTCATCCGAAGTGAGTAACATAAAACAATAAATGCAATTAATCTTGTAAAATTGCCTTTGTCTAACTACTAAATATAAAAGTTTACTCTCAGGAAGCAGCGTTCAATGATTGAAGCAGATATTTCAGCACCAAATCCTCCAGTCACTGGAGCTTCATGACTAACCTGCCAATCCATAGAACAAATTTAAATATGATGTTATATGCAAAATGCCATGGTAACTGAAAGAACTGAAAATAAGCCGCTGATCTTACAATAAGTCGTCCTGTCTTTTTAACAGAGGCTTCTACTGTTTCCTTATCCCACGGAATCAATGTTTTTAGGTCTATGAGTTCACATGAAATCCCCTCCTGCAATTTAATCTCATTAATTCACCTCAGAACTAACTCGTGGAGTACATAAAGTAATAAATGCTATAAAGTAGAACGCAAGATATAACGAGCGGAAATATAGTGCAGAAAGAAGATATTTAAGACCACTTGAATTGGGCGGAACCGATAACCATAGATATAAATATACCAACTAGAAATCACAATCAAAATTCTCGAATAAACAGCAGTATGCGAGCTTATACCTGGATAAAACCTACGAAACCAAATCGATGCTTAATCCAAGTTGTGAAATATTAATTAGATGTACTCTAAACATATTTTGTGATTCCATTAAGATGTAAATGTATCAATAATTTTACTTATCTTAGAGCATAAAAGGTCTATCGTTCAACTTGCAATTCCAACATATGCAAAATCTCAATCAAATTTGAGTAGGTCTCAACACAATAAAACTAAAAATGAATCAGCTTGCAAAGAACATGAGTAAACAAAATTGCAGCCCAACGGAGTGCAAGTTCCAGCACTTAAAAGAGTGAGATCTGAAGGTTCTGGCTATTACGTTGATAGGTGAAAGAATATGGGATGACATCTGAGGAACTAAAAGTAGTAGATACTGTAAATATTGGTTCATAAACTATGCAGAATAACGGCAGGTGATATTAAGCAATCTTTCTCTTATATGTGAATTTGTGGCATGAAAATTGCCTCTCAACATAGGGAAGAAAAGCTGCATGAACTTCTTTGTTCTTGGAATGTCCAGTAGTGGGAGCGACATGCATCAAAACAAGTGTACTCCATTTTTATATTTTTCAATAGATATCAGCCCAACCGTAGAGAGCCAACCTTTGCAGCCTCCTCACAGGCTTGTTCCAAAATTGAGAGCTGCGCCCCCCATCCAACAAGTGTTATGTCACTTCCTTTACGGATCACCTGGTGAGAGATGATATATAACTTAGGTTTCTCGGAAACCAAGTATCAAGTAATAAAAAGAAAATGCTTACCTCTGCCTCAGATAAAGGTAACATGTAATCCTCTTCAGGAACCTCTTCAACAGCCAATCGGTACAACCACTGAAGAAATAAAAACAACAAGTTTTACCGCAAGAGAATCTATAGATTGAGCATGGGCTTTTTCTGAAAGGGAATATGTTAACTCAGCATGCTGCTAACTTTCTTAATATAAATATTAGTAGCATGGCTAGCAGTTCTCTTACATTGGAACATAATACAGCAGGAAATACATTGAAGCGCATTAACTTTCTTATTATAAATATGCTGCTAATTAACCTTACTTTCTATTTACGCTTATGAAGTAATATTCTGTTATACATTATGCGAACAAAATGATAAATTTCTGCTCATGAGATATAAGTGGAAATCATAGAGGATATATCTACCTTTGGTTCGAAGAAAATGACTGGATTTGGATCTCGAATGCTGGCCAATAACAACCCCTTGGCTTGGCGAGGACTTCGTGGAATCACCACCTATAAAAATAGTTTAAAGACTAAGAAGAGAAAAATAAAAATCAACTTTATTCTTTCTTGGTCACACAAGGCGCTAATTGAGGTACATCTCTGTAGCCATACGGATGGTTTCTTTTTAACTGGACAATGCATCTCAGGTTATGAAAGAGAATCACAAGGTATAACAGTTCAAGCAGATAATATGTAGAAGAAAAGGAGCGCAACCTTAAGGCCAGGAACATGACAAAAGAAAGATTCCGGTGACTGCGAATGATAATGACCGCCATGCCCAACAGCTCCATAAGGAGATCTGATTGTTAATCCTGGTAGAAGAATAATTCATCTATCAAATGTCCTTTAATAGAGCTCCCAGTCAAGTTAAGCATGTTGTTTTAAACCCCTACCTCCACAATTAAACTGATTCCCGCTTCGGTATCTGAATTTAGCTGCTTCATTGACAATCTACAATGAAATGTGTTTTAATTTACAGCATAATTCAAAGTGCTTATAAATGGAAGTGATGAAAAAGAAAAATGAGGTGGCAACATTTCATATCACAAAAATCATGCCTGATCAAAAGCAGGATAAATATAATCGGCAAACTGAATTTCTGCAATAGCTCGATTATCCTGCACAAACAAGGACAGAGAGAAATGAAAACGCTTAGAATTATATAAACATAACAACAAAGCATAAGACTATGTAACCATTAATATGATAGTAGTAAAGGAATATAAAAAGTATACAAGGCTAAATCGGACATTGATACATATTAGGATCAGGGTCCTTGATACTCACCATAGCAGCTAGGCCTATCGCAAATCCAGCAATACCCTGGAATCAAAGATTGGTAAGGAAAAGAATGTGACGAGAAAAAAAAAAAAACAATGATAAAACAAAAAAATAGCCCATTAGATTGCAGAACTGAAATGAATGTACACCTGTTCACATAATGGCGTGTTGAAAACTCTATCTCTACCAAATCTATCAGCCAATCCTGTAGTGCAACGAAAGACGCCACCGAAGCTCACATCCTCCCCAAATACATAAGCACTGCACAAAATCCCATATTCCTAAATGGTTAACGAAGAATTGACGGAACTAATATTTCCTAAATTTTCATCTTTCATTCCTATTTGGCCCTGCATCTCTGTTTCAATTTCAGCTGTAGTCGCCTTAGAAAAGATTTTGACAAGCAGAAAAGTTTGAAGCTCGCGATGTGGTGGGAAGTACAAATGAAATTATGAACCTCGAGTCCAAAAGCTCAAATTTTGGTGCTTCTGCTAATAGATAAAATCTGTTGGAGGATTTTTTCTTTTTTTTTTTTTAGTTCATCCTTCCTGCAGGATGTAGTACTATTGGATGAAGTATCATCTGAATAAATAGTGTTTCTGTTGATTATCCCTTAACTCGATTCTTTCTAAAGTAGAGTAAAATCACAAAGCCGGAGCTTCTGCTTTAGGCCACAAAACCTCATTTCTAATTTCCACTACAGTAGAAGCACTACATTTACTTTTGCTGTACCAAAAAGGACTACTACGAAAAGCAGAATCAGAAGCTGAGCCAAACATGCACATCGTATCACTCGCCACAACTAAAATTAAACCTAGACCTAATATAACTACTCCGTAGCATTTCATACCGAAAATTCGCACCCCGATTCGATCACCAAGGCTTCTGATCCTTAAATTTTGCGAGAATTATCACTAAATATCAAACTATAATTACAAATTCACAGCAAAACCAAATGAGATCGGAGGAAAACAAATGATTTAGGGTTTCACCGAGGATCGGTCTCGAGAGCGATGTGAAGGGCTTGGTTGATCGCGGTGAAGAGATTCACAAGGTTCTTCCCCTCCCGCGGAAGCTTCTCGGCCTCTCCAGAAGTGGAGAAACTCCTCTTCCCGATCGAAACCCTCCTCCCAAGAACCCTAAAAATCGTCGACATCTCGTAATAAAAATTAAAATTAAAATTAAAATTTAAAAAAAAAAATCGATCTGAGTTCTCCCAAATTAGAGAGTAACGTTGCGTTTGCTTCTTCTTTTATACTGCCGCGTAGGACGGATGAGCACTGAAGAAGTTTTAAAGGATGGATAAGGAATTATAATAATAATATAAAATAATATAAAATAAATAGAGAGGGGAAAAAAAACGTGTGTGCCACGTGGTGTACTTCGCTGGACCGGGTGTTGCAAATGTTTATTTCAACAAAAAGAAAAAAAAATTAGCCATTATGTAAAAAGCCATCTAAACTTGTAGTTTAATAATCATAATAATTTTTAAATTTTAGTAAGTAATTTAATTGACTTTTTTTTTTAAAAAAATATTAATTATGCAGCTATTTTAATTAATGAAAATTAAAGATAGATTCACTATATTCTTCTAGTTTTAAACTTAGTAATTAAAATTAGAAGAAAAAAAATCAAGAAACTATTAAGAAGAAGAAACTATCGTGCTATTTAAAAATGTTAGAGAATTTAATTGTCAAAATTTAAATTTTATATTCCTGTTTATTGAAAAAAAAACTGAAGTTTCAAGGGTATTTGTATATTTTTTTCTTACAACAAAATAAAATGTTTATTTTTCTGGTTATTTTTAGATAAAAACATATCAAACCTCTACATACTATGAACCTTTTGAAGTTAATTATTACGTTTTTCAAAATTTTAATTCTGTTATTTAATCTTTTAATTTATTTGATTTGAATCAATCAATGACATTTTGACTATAAATTTTAACAAACTTAGTATATTTCATGCAGTACTTTTTATAATTATAATATTTAAGTAAGTAATATTAGCCATCTTTAGTACAAGTGACAAAGAGTTTGATGGTTGGTTCTCAAAATTTCAAATTCGAAGTTTAGCTGCTTAATATTTTCAGCTAAATTTATTTTTTAAAAAATAAACAATACGGATAATATACTATCTTTCTCTCAAAAAAATATTTAAGTAATTAATTAGTTTAAATTTTGAAGTATATCATTGATTAATTCAAATCAAGCAAATTAAAAGGTTGAATAGTAAGATTAAAATTTCAAAAAATTAGATAGCAGATTCAAAATGATTTATATTTATGATAAGTTCCGTGTGTTTATATTTTTTTAATATGGGGTTACGTAACAAATGTTGTGGCTCACAAATGACATGGTAGGCACGGTCTATGGATTTTTTTCGCGTTTATGCGGATTATGTACGTTCACGTTATAGTAGTTGACTCTTGGTCCAAGAAATCGACCGCCATGACCATGCCGTGACGAAGGGAAATGTTATAAGATTTGGTGACAATTTTTTTTTAATAAAATATTGATGTGTTAATTAACATATGTGAAATTTTTTAAACTATATGTGTATAAATTAATTAAAAATTTGTAATATTAATATATTAATAAGTCTTATAAAAGTAATATTTTGAAGGACTATAAATAGACATTCAAAAATTTTATATTTACGGACTAATTATATTGGTCGTGTGAAGTGCACAAGTTACCTCTAAAAGCCTGTTAAGACTATCGAATCATACCCGCACATGAAGTCAACCCGATATTCGTATTAGATTTGGATCGGGTTCTCGGGTTAACGGGTTCATTAGTCCCAAACCCGGAAGAAAAATTAAGAGAGAGAGAGAGAGAGAGAGAGAGAGAGAGAGAGATATTCATTTGTGCTAAAACAACATGTGGCTCTTATTGTTCTACAATTCCCACACACCACACAAATCCTGTGTTCACTTCAAACACTCCCACCTCACAAACTCCCAAAACCACCACCCTTTTCCTTTCACCTTTCCCCTGCTCCTAATGCATGGAAAGCCCTTTGAGGCATTTCACCGAACACCTTACATGCACCGTATAGTTAACTAGGCACCGTTCAACATACTACGGTGTTTGCGCCACCCCCTGTAGCCAAATTGATCTCTTTCGCATGGCCAAGTTCACAGTGCAACGGGGTTTTGGGCTTCCACTTAATGGGGAGAGAGCTCACTTTGGGTGTGATCTAAGAGACCCATTTAGGTCTAGGGTTTGTGGGGGGAGTAGGTTTTTGGAGAAGAGCCCTGCTGGGTTTCATAGAGGCAGTAAAATTTGGTCGCCTGAGCATTGGAGAGCTTGGTCTATGGGGAGGAAACCCCATGGATCTAAAGCTGAGGAATGTGTTAATGGTTGCGGAGATGGTGGTGATGAGGAAGACGAGGATGATGAGGAGTTTGTCGAAGATGAGTTGGCCTGTTTCAGAGGATTGGTCTTGGATATCTCTTATAGGTAAAGGGATCTTCCTTCTTTTTTATTTTATTTTATTTTGTATGTTTGGTTAATGCGTTGTTGCTAATTATTAAGTATTTTGACTAGTAATGTACTCACCATAAAGAGATCTGTAATGTAGGATTTTGTCTCATGGAAGTGTATGTTGCTGGTGTGCATAATACGTAATTTCCTTGATGGCATTTGGATTTATAGGGCAATTCTTGTGGATCGGATACGACTTACCTTTCTTATTTTTTATATTGTGCATGCAATTGATTGTATCTAATCTTTGTCCGCATGCGGAAGTAGACATGAAATCTAATATTAGCATCGATAATCCCTGCTTTTGAAGTATGAGTTAGCCGTTTTATGTGCTTAATTTGCAATCAGTAGGTTGCCAATGATGTTTCTTCTTATAGTTTTGAATAGTATTTCTGCTTACAGTTTTGAACCACAAATACGGTGACATGTGATTGCTTAGCAGAATGAAAAATAATTAACTGATTAACTTTTCACAATTTGATACATTGATTAGCTCAATTTTAAGACAGAATCATGAAATTAATGGAGAATACTTGAATTCTTTCTAAACTGAACTGATATCTGAATTATGCCTTAAGCAAAAGTGGCTACCGAGTGATATACACACTAGATAACCAACTTAGATATTAAATATGGGGTTACAGTGATTACATCTTATTTCCGCTGGAGAACTTGCATTCTTACACAAGGAACTTTGGAATTCATAACGGCACGATGATTCTTTTGGGAAAAATAACCAATTTTATGTACTCATCACAAGGTTTTCCATTTGTCGCATCCACCCCCTTAGAAGACTCCATTTCCTATTGGATATTGGACCAATAGTTCACAAAGCAACTTAACCACAAATGGTCACGTTTGGATGAGTATCTCGTGTGCATTTGTTTGTATATGAATATATTAAGGGCCTTCATTAGGATCACTCAATCCGTGCTCTCATCTCCCAGTTTGATAACAAAAGCATATTTCTATTCTTTCTCGTCCATGTTATCTATAATGCATGATATATTTTCAATGTCATATTTTAAAGATACTATTTTAGTATTGCCTGAATTGCAAAATTTTTTTGCATATTTTTAAGTGCATTATCCTTTCTTAGGCCTGTCAATGTTGTCTGTTGGAGGCGCGCAATTTGTCTGGAATTTATGGAGAAGGTCAGATTCTCCATGCATTGTTGATTTTCCATTGACGCTCCTCAAGAAGAACCATTTGATAATATGCACCATTTATCACACAAATTGGTTCCTTTCATCAAATTGGTATCTTTGAGGTCTAAACCGCATTTACCTCCATTTTGGTTTGTCAGGCTGATGTTTTGGAGTATTACGACCAGACAGTATCATCGCCTCGAGGATCCTTCTACATTCCAGCAGTATTGAGGGTATGCAGTCTCAATCATTTCTGATGCAGAATAGTAGAAGATATATTCATAAATGTTACAATCACATTCCCAATCCCCTCTCCAGGTCCCACATTTGCTCCAAGTTGTTAAAAGAAGAAGAGTCAAGCATTGTCTTAGCCGTAAAAGCATTTTCTATAGGGATTCTTACACTTGTCAGTAAGTGTCAACGTTATTTTTCACAAGCTACATTCATGATTTTTTTTAAAATAATTTTTTCTACTTAGGTTTAATGAAAGAGATAAGCTGTTTATTATGCCCATTGTAGAATACGGTAGTGAAAATCTATATTTGCAACTCTAATTTAACTTGTAAAAGAATTTCCTTCTTGGTAGCCATATAATGTGTGGATAGATCAGCATCCAAATATGCTATTTGAGGGGAATTGTTTCTTCCCTCTGGGCAGCCAAATAATTGTAGTTTTAATAAAGTATACAATCATTTATTAAGAGAAGCATATTATATTCTACGAGAAAACAACCATATTGAGATAAATTGCAACTTTTTTTTTTCTTTTTTAACCAAAGAATGATGTTTTGTTTCTATCAATTGAGCACATATCCTCTACTTTAAAAAGCAGTTTGATCTGACCAGTTACGCATTCATATCACAATCAGGCATGCTAACATTTGCTGCTCCTTCCTTTGTGTTTGCATGATGTAAAAGTCCATGAAATATTTCCACTTTTATGGCCCTTTTTCTCATTCTACATTGCTGCCTCGTAATCGATATGTGATTAACTTATTCTAAGAAAGTATCAATCACAACTAGAAGACTTTTCACTGCTCTTTCTGATGTTTGCATGATGTAACAGTCCATGAAATATTTCCATTTTTATGGCACTTGCAGATAACCTTATTCTAAGAAAGTATCAATCACAACTTTTAGGCTTTTTCACTTCTCGTCTTATTTGCAATTTTCTACATAAAGGCTTTATTAATTTCATCTCGCCTTTTTGACTCGTCGCAAATGGATGCTATCGCAAAAATGGTATTGGACAACAATGCTCCTATAATCTACGTTAGTCTATGGTTCCTATTCGTTCAATGTTCTACTGTTATATATTCTAATCTAGCTTTAACAATCATCAAAAAGTCTTACTCCATCCTACGTTGTTGCCTCAAATTTTTGCTAATGGAGTAGTTATCTCATTTAAGTGTCTAGGTTTATTGGTTTGAGTCTGTGCATATGGTAATGTCCCAAGCTCTCCTTTGATTGAAACGACAAACTTGTTACGGAATAACATATGCGAGAATAAATCATGTTTGGTGTGGTTGAATTCTCAGACGAATGCTGAACTACAATTTGATAGGTTCAGCTCCTTAGTAACAGGCTAAGGCTTGTAACCTAATTTCAAATGATAAATAATCTTATTCTTTATCTGCAGGTATTGCTCTTCTCGTGAAAACTTGACTATTGACCATGTTATACCGACATCACGGGGCGGCGAATGGACTTGGGAAAATCTGGTCACCACCTAGTAACAAAAATAATTCATTTGCAGCATATAACTATCACCAGCTTAGTGATGCATTACCTTGCTAAAAGCATTCCATATAAGGTTTTGAAGGAATAGTACTTTTGCTGTAGAAATTAAGATTGAACCTATAATGTATGGACATGCATACAAGGTGTGCATGAAACGCATTGTAACACAGTATGTTACACTAATAGAAACTATAGGAAAACATTTTACATCTATAAATATATAGATATGTACATGTATGACATATGTGTAAGTGGGCATACGTTCATGCATTAAACTGAGTTTGAGATGTTGCAGTAAAGGCAGTAAAACCAAAATCAAAACCATCGGATGCGACCTATAGTTTTTAAAGGACCATATATGAAACACCATGAATTTTGGAAATGGATAATGTATCAAACAGTAGTTCTAAATTGAAATTTATACTTAGTTTTGGGCCAAGTAGGAAATAAAAAGAATACAATTCTCATGGTTCTTATAGATTACCTTTTGAATGCTGTTATACATCCAACAATTCATTTCCCAATTAGCAATACACACACATCAGTAGAAACATGCATACATACGTCTGCGGCACATATACATAATCTTGTGGAATTTTACCTTTTTCTACATGTTTTTGCTTTGCTGCAGGTGACAGCTTGTGCGAGATGCAACTCGAGGAAGGGCCAGAAAACTCCAGAGGAAGCGAACATAAGGCTAATCAAGATCCCGAAAGTCTGCTCTTTTTGTTACTCTTATTCCTTTTTTTCGGAGAAATTGCTTCACTTATATCGGTTCATTTCTAATGCTTAAAAGCCTTTGTGATCTTTAATTGTAATCGCAGGCGCCTAAAGACTACGACATACTCGCCATACCCTTGACATCATCAGCTGTGAAGATGCTGAAGATGAGAAAGGGAGTTCCTGAAGAGTGGCTTCAGTACCTTTCGTAGCCGACTCCGTGATCATGCCAAATGTGAACTGTTGCTGAACCTGCATATAACCAATTCCGTGATCGTAATAATAGGTTTAATCTACAATAGTTGCTCACTGTGTTGTACAGTTCATTGTTAGCTTACCTGTGATCATCAGTTCATAAAATAATCATCGCGCTGCAAGCTGTAAAATACAAGAATATAAGCCTTACATTCTGGCTACATTCTTTCTTAATGAACTAGAAAAATAAATATTTATATAGAATTAAACTGCTTGTCGCCAACGACGGTGATCCTTCGCGCTTTATTTATGAGCTCAATCTCAAGCTATTATCTGTGATCTTCTTGAAATGTGGTAAAGATGATCTGTTCTTCAACTTTTAAAGCCAATATGTAGTGTTATAAAACTTTTAATTCAAATATATCCTCTCCTATTAATCAAACTTGTGAAAGGCTTTCATATTCCACTAACATGTTTTTGTGTGTTGGAGTACACTTCATGGCCTTAACGCTACTTTGGTCTTTACCTTTTCCTTTTTTTCTTTCTTCTTCTCCTGTTCTAGAAAAAAAAAAAAAAAAAAAAAAAAAATCTTTGTGCTAAGACTTTTTAAAGAGTAAAAATCAAAATCCTAGTCCTAACTTCTAATTACACGTCAAAGCAATTATTTTAGGAGAAAACTTGAGAGACCCTCCTGGCGGTTTACAATTTGTTAACTTTGACCTTAGAATTTTAATTGTATCACCTAAGTATCGTATGATATTTAGTGTTATTTTTCGTTGCTCTCTCTGTTAAGTTCCCTTCTATTAAGTTTTCCGTTAAATCCATCATATATTGTACACGTGTGTTGATACAAGTGTTAGAACAAAACCGCAACGAATAATCCGATTGTGATAAAATCTAACTAATTTTGTGATTAAATAAATAAAATTTACTTACTGATGATTGCTAAATCCAAATAAATATTTAATTGATCCGGAAGCGTGCGAGGCACTGCCCTAAGGCGTATTCCCGTCCTTACGTGCGGGATTAACCGGGAACAACACCCCAAGGTACGACCGGAATTCCTCCTCCTGCGAGCACGATCGTGAAGAAGGTTGACGGAGACTCTTTCAACACCCGATGATAAAAGATCAAATAAATTAAAATTAAAAGAAGAAAAATTCCTCTCTCTGTCGTGTTCACATATCCACATGAACAGTATGCGAAGCATACTAATATAGAGGGGAATAGAATGTAAGTAACCGTAGAATCCAACCAACATTTTAATCCTAATTAATTACACAAAGCTAATTAGAAAATTTCAAAACCGCCCTAGAATTCATGCGCCACTAGAAGTCAGCGCATGAAGCGCGTACGTGCGTAACGGCCGCGCCCCGGAGCGGACGTCCGTTTTAAAGGACGTTAACAATAAAAATAAATTAGGATTAATAAGTAAAAATAGAGGATTTTGAATTTTCCTCCAACAACAAGAAGACATGGGATCTTGTAAAAATAGTATGAAACCATATAGGTTTAATCTGATCATTTTTGTGAGTCCCCAGTAGCAAAAAAGCAATATCAACAATTTTCGTGTGCCATATACGTGACTGTTTTAATAAAAAAAAATAAACGGAGATGCAATGAAAAAAAAAAGGAAATAAAAACTATATGATACTTAAACAAAAATATATATATATATAGAATTAGGCTGGAATACTATTAATAGTAAAACACTCTTTTTGCTATCAAGTTTTTAACCATTGGATGGAAAATTGTAAGGTCAGGATGATATTAGTCGGTTAGAGTTAAGTGGTCCCCCTAGGGTTGAGTGGTCCCCACTGGGTTATAGTATTTAATCCAATTGTTAAAAATAATGAAAAGAGTTGATCCAAAGGCTAAAAAACTGGTAGCAACAATGGGATTCTGCTACTAATAGTAGCCCAGTCCAACTCTATATATATATATAAGATATTAAAGCAAACTATATTATCTTTTCAAATTTTATTACAAACATTAAAACTTCTTTAAAGAAAGAGAAAAGAAAAAAAAAAGAGAACTTAGTGGGTCCCACCTCAACCAAGTGAAGGGCATAACCAGGCTCATCTAGAATATGCCCCAGTCCCCACGAAACCATAATTTATTTATTTATTTATTATTCCATTATTAAACAACACAACTGTTGAGTTGTGTGGCCTCTGTTTCATTCCTTGGCGCCAACCACAAAACCGCAGGGAGAGAGCCACAAAATCCCACTCCCCCCTTCTTCTTCTTCTTCTTCTTCTTCTTTTCAAATAAAAAAACCCACAAAAATACCAAATTAATCCCAAGAAAGAAGAAGAGGAAAAGGAAGAAGAAGAAGAAGAAGAACCCTAAAACACCATGTCTCTCTCTCCTCTATCCAATCCATGCCCTTCTCTCTACTCCCCTTCCCCTTCCCCTTCCCTCAAGAGGAGAGCACCCCCACCCCGCTCCATTCTCCTCCACAACAACCACCGCCCCCTTCCGCTCCGGCCCAAGATCGCCTTCCCCCTGCTACCTAGGGCTTCTTCCTCCTCCTCTTCTTCTTCCGCAATGCAATCGCAATCGAAATCACAATTGCGGTCGAAATCGGGAGGCGGAGAGGAGGAGGAGGAGGAGGAGGAGGAGGAGTACGAGGAGTACGAGGTGGAATTGGAGAAGCCCTACGGATTGAGGTTCGTGAAGGGGCGCGACGGGGGGACGTACATCGACGCCATCGCGCCGGGGAGCGCCGCCGACAAGACGGGGATGTTCGCCGTCGGCGACAAAGTACTCGCCACAAGGTTTTCTTTTCTCTAGTGCTTTTTCATTTTGAGGCAAATGCATTTGTGTATATTTTTACAAAATTTGAAAATTGCGAATTTGGAAAATTGCGAGAATTTAGTCAATTAAATGTTAAAGGTGGGAATTGAATCCATGACCTCACAGTACTCTCTGTAAGAGGAACAGTAAGAGGTTTAGAATTGGCTCTTATATTATGTTATCCAAAAAAATTGATATAGTAGAAAACATGTCCAACAATATATATTAACAACAGCAACCCAGCCAAAATTTCGCCCTTAAGACTATTATGCCTTTGGATTTTTCTTTTTTTTTTAAAAGATTTTTTTGGGCATTTAGGATTTACATTTTACATCAATTAACGTGAGAAACAGAATAGTGTGTGGATTGTAAGCGCTAAGCAACTATTCTAAAAGCACGTGCTAATAGAAAGGACGCACTTATCGCACTTAAAGGCTCAACCTGACTCAATCCATCTGAATGTAATTAACGTGAGAAACAGAATAGTGTGTGGATTGTAAGCGCTAAGCAACTATTCTAAAAGCACGTGCTAATAGAAAGGACGCACTTATCGCACTTAAAGGCTCAACCTGACTCAATCCATCTGAATGTTAGGTTTATTGTCGGACCTCTTTTGTGGACTACAGCTCCACTCAACTTATTAAATTCATCCAACTCAACTTATTAGTCTTTTAGGTTTATTGTCACGGGGCAGAAAGTTGGACCTATTTTAGCCCATTAATAAATAACTAACAATCTCTTGCTCACCCAACTCAACTTATTAATTTCCTGGGTCTATTGCCACGGGGCAGAAAGTTGGACCTATTTTAGCCGAATAATAAATAGCCAACATAGCGACATTAAAGAGAAAGGTATATAGAAAGATAATTGTTGCAAGAAAAGGTAAGTTAATCAGCCAACCCGTCAACCGATGAAGAGGAATAAATATGTAAAATTTGAACAATTTTACATGAATATATTTGATAATGACAAATTTAGGAGGCTAAATTTCACTACTTTGCGAGGATAATAAGCAGTTTCTTATTTTATTATATCTTTTCCTCTATCAAAATGTGGTCCTCAACAATTAGATTTAGAAATTGTAACAAATTGTTTACTGATGTGGTTTCTTGCTAATAGAAGAAAGATTGTTGGAAATTGTTTGTAGAGTTTCTGCACTGCAGTAAATTTGATCAAATGGATGATGGTAGTGACTAAATCTTCACAATGTACTCAGTGCTGTGTTTGGAACAGAAATATGGCCTGCTGCTGAATACGGTCGAACCATGTATACAATTCGGCAACGAATCGGCCCTCTGCTCATGAAGATGCAAAGGAGATACGGTTCGTTCCATATCCTTCTTTCTCTGCCGCGATCTATTTCTCTTGATCATATTTTATGCATTATTTTCACTAAAAAGCTCAACCTACTTTTGCAATTCCTAATAACAGTAAGCTCAATCGCCTGATGAAAGATAAGAAACAAGTAAACTGGCAAGTCCAGTCCTAAATGCCAATATATGGCTAGATTTGTATAGGACTGCTTAACCCAAGATGAGTTACTTCGTATAATCTCGAGTGGAACTATTCGTTCTATGTTATGCGTTGCTTTTTAACTGGTTTTGGGCCTATTTGACGTGTATATTTTGACTTTGATTAGATAAATTTGACAAAAATTAGAGCAATTAACAAGAAAACAGATAATATTGTTGTCTTTTGCGATGAATGGTTAATGCACTATTATATCCAACTCTGTGTATGTAAACCCAGGGAAACCGGCGGATGCCAGTGAGCTTACCGAGAAAGAGATTATAAGAGGTGAGAGGAACGCAGGTGTGATTAGCAACAAAGTGAGGGAAATCCAAGTAAGTCGCACTAGACATTTATGCAGCAGTTATTAATGGTTTATGCTTTCTTCGTCTTTAATGTCATGATGAACATTTTAAGCAAGCTATGGAAATATGGATGGCTTTAAGAATTTTGACAGAATATAACAAATGAATTACATGGTGAACATACCATAGGTAGTTACAAAATTCAAATTCTGCGGAGTAATAAGCTAACTACTACTTGATCCTGGTAATGTTTCGTTCCAAAAGATTGGTGAAATGAACATAAATCATAGCACAGTGTACCATGATAGCACCAGAAATTGATGTAACTCTGATGCACGATGTGTGGGGATTTGGTTTTATCAGATGCAAAATTACAAGCGGAAAATGGAGCAAAAGAAGCAACGAGAGGAGGACCTTCGCGAGGGACTCAAGCTTTACAAGTAAGTAAAACAATTCCTTTCACAATTGGCCGCATTCATTTTTCTTCCTCAATGAATGAATTTATAGGCAAATGATTTAGAATGTGTGGACTGCGACTTCTTTTCTTTTAGTAAATTAAATGGATACGCATTTGGCATTACCCTAACTAAATTCATTTTAATTTGCATAGGCAGGTAGTTGAATTATTGAGACATGTTTATGATATCCAAGCATTGGATTTTTCATTATCTTTGCAATATGAAGATATTGCTTTTCTAGTTACCCTCTTCATAGCTTCAGAATCTTGGGCATAGAAACAATTCTGCATCAGCAGAAGCTACATTTCCTCAGCAAGATGAAGCATTAACCGAGGTCAATAAGGCACCTAGATGTTGCAAGCTATCATTCAGATGGAAATGGCAGAATTATAGTTTTTTATGTAGGGTTTTTTTTTTTTTTTCAGATTGCAGCCTTTTGTGATATTATCACAGAGGAAATTGTTTAAATGCTCATTATGATTTGATCCGTTTTATCCTCAGTCTCTTCTGTATCTAATGAGCTTGGTGTTCCTTTCTGGGCAGTTAGCAATTGAGCCACCATAAATTTATGCCTAAAATAATAATTGTTCTAGTTATACAATGCTCTAGTTCTTCAGAAGCTACTTTCTATACTGAGCTGTATTATGCAATACAGGGATGCAAAATATGAAGAGGCTTTGGAAAAATTTGAATCAGTATTGGGCTCAAGACTAGAACCTGAAGAGGCTTCTGTAGCAAGTTACAATGTGGCATGCTGTTATTCCAAACTTAATCAGGTACTCATCTCATAATATCACAGGGTTAAAATGAGAAATCACCATCCATATAATTCAAGTGAATCCTCACGCAGGTGGAAGCTGCTCTTTCTGCTCTTGAAGATGCCATGGAAGCCGGATACGAAGACTTTAAGGTTAGTTACCATCCCATTTTGTGGTACTTGTTTATTTTTGTCTCCAACAAATTAGTGTCTGTTTGGCCTGGCTTCTGAAACAGTTTTTTACTCTGAGAAACAATAGCGAACGTTTGGGAAAACAATTAATCTCGAGACCTTGCTGTAGGAAGAAGTCGAAATGACATTCTAGATCCTGAAAATAGAAACTTTAGTTTGAAGCCTTTGCTTTTGCTTCTTCGTATAGCTCTATTTATATAGCACTTCTACACAAGTTCTTGTCGGTCTAAACATGCTCACATTTATATTTTCCAAATGATGTATCATTTATTGGAGCTTGATTATTTCTTTTTTACAGATATGGCAAGTCTGAACAGGTTTGTTACAATTATAGAATTTGATAGTTTAACCATAAACTTCTCATTTATTTTGTGTAGTTTTCTTCTTTCTGAAGTACTAGTTGTCATGAGATGGCTGAACTCATTACCTTCCATTTGCAACCTTGGCTTCACAAACATCTATCTATTTTCACAGAGAATTCGGAGCGACCCCGATCTGGCCAATTTAAGAGCTTCCAAGGAATTCGAGCCCCTGATGAAGAAATTTGACGAGTCTTTCATCAACGAGAATGCTATCAATGCCATCAAATCCATATTTGGTATATTCAACAAAAAATAAGTGTTATTTGTCTCGTCGATTTCCTGTCAACAAATGTGGCGGATCGATGCTAGGGCTGACATACACTTCTCCATTTCTGATTGTCTCATTGAATCTTCTCCACAAAGTGTATTCTTGAGCCTCTGGCTCTTTTTCTTCTTCTTCTTCTTCTTCTTCTTCTTCTTCTTTTTACTCTCACACTGTAGCTTCTTGGAGAGGTTTGGAGGGAATCTCCTACATTAGGTTTTATCTCTGAGAGCCTGTATATTTATATTTGATAATGAAGGCATTCTTTAATATCTGAATTTATGATGCTCTCTTTTTAATCAATGTATAATTGAGAGAGTTTACTTTTCCACTGATATTATATAATGCCATAAGCAATTTTTAGTTGTTGAATATCTAATACACAACTAAACTTCCATCTCTGTAAGTATTGCTGGTACTTTGTTTTGTTTATACACAGAAGCGACAAGTAAAAGTTGATAAAGCAAATTATTACTGTTTTTTCCAAGTATAAAGTTCAAATCACCAAAATGACTTGTTTGAGCAATCCAGTGTAACTATAATATTTTGAGGGGGTCATCAAACTATGATGCATGATACTATGATCAAATTTTAATTTATTGTAATTTTTGAATCGAATTTTGTAAATTGCTGCAACTAAATTCCACAACTTAATTTATTTGACTATATATTGATGCATCATCGATATAGAAGTAATGTAGCATCTTCATTATTATTTATCGCATCATCAATCATAAAACTGCTATATCACTTCCCCATTTGCGATATATCTGTATTTAGCCAATTATATTGGGTTGTGGAATTTGATTGCATCGATCCACAAAGTTCAAACTATAAATTACAGCAAATTATAATTTGAGGACCAATGTGTCAACCGCCTCACAGTTTGAGGACCAAAAGTGTAATTTACCCTTTCTTCTTCATACAAGTATTAGCAGATTACACATTTGATGAATTGCACTGGTTTCCTTAGGAACTTCACTACAGCCATTCACAACACAAACAGCAGATGTAATAAACTAGGCATTAGCTCATGAATCTGATCCTAGCTTCTCTTTCACAGCAGGTTTGGGAAACAATACCGATAAGAAGCAAAACCTTGTTACCAGTGGTTTAATAGGCACGTACTCCTCGACAAGAATTATTCTCAATGCTTAAGACAGTTAGAATCGTGTATACGAACTACGTGTAATTTGATAAGTTAGGATGACTACATCCAGACAATGGGTTACAAAGAAAATACCCGTTTTATTCTCACAAAGTAATGCGTGGTCAAACCAATTTATATTTAGCAATTGACTTCCCTCAAAACCTTCGCAGCATCCTCTGGGAATACTGGATTAATGAAACATTCACTCCCAATCTCGAACCCGGCTGGTGTATTTAACTGCGGCACTATCTGGAGAAACCAGTGAGTGTAAGGCAAGCATGACTGTGGTAATTGAAATGGAGCAGAGTGGATGATGAAATTGAATGGTGGGTCGTTCAGCTGCTTCGACAATTTCTGCAGCATAAGCTTCAATAATCCACCAAGATCGACAGCCTGACAAAATTTTCAATGGTTTGGTTTATAAATTTTTATAGGCCATAAAAGAAGGAAGTTAAAAGCAGAAATATGATGGCATGATGCAGCTTATCATCTCCTGTAAGAAAGGTTAGTTTAAGTTAAAATGCAGGAAATGGACTTTATGAATATTGCTATTTGACTTACCCCCATGTAGGGGTGGCAATCCAGCTCGCTGTTCGCGAGCCAGCTTGTGTTCNAATTTTCAAAATAAAATTTTCAAAACACAATCAAATACAACATTAAAACATTTATGCCATACAGTATTAATATCTAGATAAGAAAAGTACAAATTTAAATAGTTAAAGACAATAATATATTCTTTAAATATCTAATACAATCTCTAGGTATCAAAATGTTATATAATTTATTCGGGGTCGGGATCGGGTCGGATCGGGCAAATACAAAAGGGTCAGGTCGGATAAATACAAAATCCATATCCGTCGGATTTTTATTTTCTATATCCATAACTGAATTCATATCCGTTTAGAAGCTTGAGTAAACCCGTCCCATTCGGATTCGGGTTCGGATAATATTTCGGATATCAATACTCATTGATATCCCTATTTGGAATGGTCGTTTACAAGGGAAGGAAGAGAGAGAGGGAGACATTTAGGGGTGGCAATCCAGCTCGCTGTTCGCGAGCCAGCTCGTGTTCGGCTCGAAATGAACTCGAGATCGAATCGCTCGATTAGTAAACGAGTCGAACACGAGCTGAATTTTTCAGCTCATCTAATAAACGAGCCGAACACGAGCTAGGGTCAGCTCACTCGTGTTCGGCTCGATAACAACTCGAATACATATATTTTATATTTATATAATTTATATAATTTATATTTTTATATATAAATAAATAATTATATATATAATGTATATTTTTATTATTTAATTTTTAGCAAAATAATAAGATAAATGCGAGCTTAATTATAAAAAGACTTATTTATATGTAAAGTTTCAACTATTAGATCAAAGTTAATGAATAAGATTTTATAAATTTATTTTTCATATGTATTCAATCTAATTATTTTTAACTTATTGTTCGTTGGTCAGCTCGTGAGCCAGCTCATGTTCGGCTTGTTTATTAACGAGCCGAACACGAGCTGAATTTTTCGGCTCGATATTTTAACGAGCCGGTTCGTGTTCGGCTCGCCGAACACGAGCCGGCCCTAGCTCACTCGTGTTCGGCTCGTTTACGCCCCTGGAGACATCTGAAAGCAAGTTCACGGATTTTAAGATACAGTTGTCTTTTCTTTTTTTTCCTTTATTTGGGCAATCCTCCTATACAAATTACTAGGGGGGAAGAGAGATATCCATAAAGTAGATCTACTAGGCGCCTCTTTACATGCGATTTTATGTTGCTCTCCTCTTGTATTTTATCTTTGTTTCTTGCGGACACAATCATGCTCCACATGCATCTGAGAACATTCTTTTTACTTCTTTCTCCCAAGGGAGTATGATGAAAAAAAGGTTAACAACGTGAGATGCAATTTTGAGTGTAGCCCTAATTTTTCTTTTTCTTTTTGAGAGAATAAGAGTAAATTATTATTGCTACTACTACTTTTGTTTTAGAGATGATATAGCTCAAATAGAAATGTAGAATAAATAGGTTTAGACCGTGAGGCCTCGGATATCGATCATTAAGATCAATAGTTGGTACTTATTATTTTAAAAAATTGCTGGCTAGTTATGGTTGATACGTACTCGTAAATTATTTAATACCTGAAAGGGCCGTTTCGTTTAAGGTTTGTAATATTTTAAAAATATTATATATTTTGTATTCGGAATGACAAATTTATTATTAACCTATCAAAACATTTGAATTTGACGTTTGTTAAAAACTAGCATATTCTTATTAATGAACTATCAAAGGTTTCCATCAAATATGAAAATAAGAATTACTCCTAATTCATGATAATTTGATATTTTTTTAAAAAAAATGATTAGTTTTAATAAAAAAATATAAAAAATTATCGAAATATTACAACTTATGAACGAAAAGGGCCGTAAAAAATAAGACGGTGCTAACACTAATCTGCGCTAAATGAGTGTGATGATACTCATCTTACAACGGATTTGAGCCATGCTTGATTTGAATTTATAAGCTGTGTTTTAGTGCATAAATTTTTTTGCACGGGATAATTCTATCGCTCATTATCGTGCGGTCCAAATATGATAAATTTCACCTGCTAATAAGTGACATAATTATTCCCATGGCCCCTCCAAGATGCGCATGCACAAATCTCCATGCAAATTCAACGACGTACCCTACGATTATTAAAACGAAAGAGACACACCATGTAACATCGATGATGAAAGCCACAAAATGCGTACGTATTCGATCATCAAATTTTAGAAAAATTTTTTTTTTTCTCTTTTCCTGCGAATTTGTTATTAATAAACAANAAGCCGAGCAAATAATTTGCTCGGCTTGTGCTCGACCGGTTGCTTGTTATTTAATTTTCTTAATCTAACTTATATATATTTTTTATTTAAATATTTTAGAATAGGTAATTTGAAACTAGATTATCAACTTTGAAATGTATATTTATTCAGAAAAATATTAATTCGAGCGTAAATACACAAGCCGACCCCAGCTCGCTCGTGTTCGGCTCATTTACACCCCTACCCCCATGGAATATTAAATTCTGCATGTTTCGCAAGATATGAGCAGAGGAAAAATATTAAGTGAATACTAGGTAAAGAGGTGCATCTTGGTAGTTTACCGTGGTAATAGTGGCAGATATAAAGTGTAAATCAAGACATTTAGAACTTAGCCTTAGTTTAGTCAAAATATAAGATAGGAATCATGACATAACCAGCAATCATAGAAAGACCGAGCACAAAGGCAAGTAGCGAAAAGACATAATACCTCAAATGATATACTTTTAATATAAAACTCAACAGCAATTAGGTACATGAGTTGGAACTCTTGTCCTAACTGATGCTATCTACATATTGATGTTGATTGCACTTACAAGAAACACTTGGAAGGAGATAAACACACACAATCTAAAAGAACCAAGTATTGTAGATTATAAAAATCATTGGGATTGTGACATTAAGCATAAAGACAAAACCCCACTTGAAATAATCAACAAAGCTTTCAAGATATCACGAAAAACAAGTAGGATCCTGAAAGATTTCAGATAAGGAGAGTTGATAAGAACTTTTAGTGCTTATCAGCATATATAACATCTAAGTGTCTCAATGCAAGTGTAGCAGTTGAAATCAATCATAATGGTAGTACAAAAACGCAGCAAGTAAAGACCTAGTCAGCTCCACAATTCTCCTTGATTTTAGTACACAAGAAAACCAAGTTAGGATATGAAGAACACCACCCACTGCCCAAAGTCAATAGAGTTCTATTATAAACTTCAAATTAACAACAATATTAGACCTAGGAGAGAATCATTGTGGTCTTATTTAAAAGGGGGCGGGGCGAGTTGTTGTGGGGGGAGAAGGGGAAGAGTTCAACCAAACAACACAAGGTAGATTTGCAGTATATTAAGAAAGACAATCTTAACAACTAACATCTTTATCTAAGCAGAGCAACTATGACGGGAATCAATATTGCAATTAGAAAAGAGGTAAGAAACTCTAATAATTATCTGAATGAAAATCCTCGAGGAGACAAGATGCAAGAGACAGAGCTATCTTATAAGTCAAAGCAATCCCACTTGCAATGAACGTTGATGTAGATCCCCAGTTGACCAGATGCTAAATATTGGATACAGAAGAATGAGGATACAGTAGAATATTGGTAGAAGAATAAAATTATTAAGAGAGATAGTGGGAAAAGAAGGCCTGTGGCCATCTAATTGACATTAAATACAAACCACTAATCGCTATTTTTGGAATCTTCGAGCTACCATCTTACTAATTCGCATTACTCTTGACAAGAAAAGGAAAGAAACCAATTAACTTTATTTTCTTCTCAAGAAAAATTCAACCCATCCTTAGTATACGATGAGGCTAGCCAACCAACCCAAATCAGAATCCGAATAAGAATCTAAAAGATTGGATAGATATTACATGAGGTGATCCTCATAGAGGATCATATGACGAGGGCCCCATATGCCGCCAACTGTCCTTGTCTTAGAATCTCTGCTACCAGATGAATTGTTTCTTTTCTTCAAAAGTTGATTGGCTAGATTTAGATCATCACTTGGAATGAAGGATGAATAGCCCTAAGCTGGCCAATATCCACTTGCCAAAGCAGATGTAGTAATGGCATTGTAACCATCATTTCCATACAACGGCGTAGGCTTCAAAACGACAATAAGCATCAGCAGCTAAAAGCATTCCCATGACAAGACCTAAGGTTATGATTCTTCACAAATGACTAAAGGAAAACTGTCTTATAACCAGACAAGAAGTTACTTTACTCTTCTATACAGGTCTACTGAACATCTTGGGCACTTTTAAGTATCTTGGCGTATAATAGAGATTTTTTTACCATAGATACTGTTTCTATCTATGGCCAGACTAATGTCTGCGCGCACATTAATATATAGAAGAAAAGCTACAAGAGAAGCTTTCTCTAAAAGCTTGCCATGTAGACAGTTTGCTAACTATGTTTAGAAACATTGGATGGTTCCTAAACTGCTGCATGGGCCATCTTCAGATTCTAAAAGTTTCATATAGTCTCTAACAAATGTCCCTCATCATATTGTTTACAATAGTCAATCCAATCAAGACTTGCATATTTATACTCTACTGTCTCTAATTCTCTATAACTGCCTCTCCTTCACTGTCCCTCTGTCTCTCTGTCTCTCTGTATATATGATACCAACTTTCCATTGGTAGTAATTACCAACCAAATTCAATGTATGAACCACATAGAATTAACAACTAGTATAGATTAGTTTCATAGCCTTGCCAATGTACCTGTCTTTTCTTTCATCAAGTGACAAATTATATATAAAATACGTAGATGAGTCATGCATATATAAGAAGAATAATAGGAAAAATGCTACCTTCTTATGATCTAGTTCATGAAAATAAGAGATGTGTTCCCGAGGGACAATCCATATCTCAAATGGATAAGAAGCCGCGAAAGGAACAATTGAGAAAAAATGGCTTGTCTCATCAATCAAAATCTCCTTTGATCGAATGTCGCAAAGGCTACACTTCCCTGTCCTATCAAAAAACTCCTTTGTGCAGTTAAGGCGAGCAGAAACTGAGGGAGGGACCACAGGAAGGCCGACTATCTGACTGTGTGAATGTGCCATTGAGGCCCCAGCTGATGCACCGTGGTTCTTAAAAACCTGTCACGAATTCAAAGAAATATAAAACGAAAGAAAAGATAATCAGCTTAAGCAATACAATTTAGCAAGAAAGATTATAAGTGCATAAATGCATATCATTCAAAGTCTTCATTATGATTATGTATACCTAATAAGTAAGCGATATAAGATCTCAGCAAATCTATTCCTTTCCAAGTAAATCTTGTTGTTAGCTAAAAATTTAACCTCCTACGTAACTTTCTTTATGTTCGAGTTCCTCCCGGGCCTGGTTCCTGGAACAGCTTCCCTAGTGCGGAAGAAGATTTCAGCTATCTGAAACATGACGACTCTAGAGTTTGTGACTAGAAAGAAGCTCAAAGGAGCTTCTTGTTCAAAATGCAAAAGTTTAATTTGAACTTCTAGCTTCAGCTGCGAGGGACTGTGGTGATGATATTCTTCTACATAATGTAGCTCTACTCAAAAGCACTCCTACAGAAGCCAGATCCAGCTGGGGCAAAAGGACCTTCGATTCCGACCTTAACAAGATAAGATGCAACAAAAATTTCAGGTCCTAAGGTCTACAATTCGACGATCTACCTGTACATACTTGATCGATCCATGACGATCGAGCTGGTGGATCCGCTCCTTATACGCGAGAAGAACCTCGCCGATCTCCTCCGCCGGGAGATTCCACAGGTTCACGGAGTGGTAGGGGGTCTCTATCACCACGTCGTGGAATCCGAACCCCGGGATCGCGCAGGGGCCCAGCTCGGGAACGGAGCTCGGGGGCTCGAGGTCGCGGTGGAGAGCCGGGTAGAGGTTCTCTATGACCCGGATCTTCCACGCCGCGGCGGCGTCGGCGACGCCGGAGGGCGGCGGGGGGAGGCGGAAGATCTCGGGGGCGCACTCGCCCTCGCGGCCGATGCAGAAGGGGCAGGAGGGCTTGCTAGGGTTAGGGTTAGGGTTAGGGTTAGGGTTAGAGGCGGGGGAGTGGGATTTGAAGTCGGAGGGTCGGCGAGCTCGCGCGGGGGAGAAGATGACCCAACGGTCGAATACGGGGTCGCGCCGGATCTCGGAGCTTCTAGAAGACGAAGACGGCGACGACGACGACGACGACGCCGCCGCCGACAACGCGGGGGATGAAGAAGTCGGCGGCGACATGGCTTAACCGCTCGTCCCGGGGCGAAATCGTCGCCGACTTATAAAAGGTTTCCAAACGCGCGTAGGATCGACGCCGAGAAGGCTCGAGGAGGGTTTAAAAAATCAAAAAGTGAGTTTTGTTTCTCGTGAAATGTATTAAAAGAAAAGGAAAATTAGCGGGACACGTGTAAAGACGATTGTGGTTGGGTCTACTGCATCATCCGTGGACCGAACCAATGGAAATTCTAGTAGGGAAATGGTGTCGGTCAAGTACAAATGCCCTCTTTTAAGTTACTTATATTGCCAATATTATTGTTATTATTATTATTATTTAGGGTCAATTGCATATAAGTCCCCACAAATATACTAAATTGCAAATACATCCCTATAAAATTCAACTTTTATAAATTATTTCTACAAAAATTATAATAATTTCAGATATGTCTCTACCGTTAGAATCCGTTAGAAAAGTTTAGTTAACCATACATTAGATACTTTATCCGGATTAATTTTTGATATTTTTACCCTCTTATATTATACTGTTATAATTTTTAGAGGAACATATTTGTGATGACAAATTTGAAAATATAAATAGTTTTCTAACGGTAACAAACCAGATGGACATATCTGAAAATATTAGGACTATTGCATGAATAATTTATGAAAATTAAACTTTACATAGAAATATTTGTAATTCATTATGTATGTGGGGACTTCGATGCAACTAACCTTATTATTTATTATCAATTAAGAGTTTCTGTATTAAGGATAGGCACGCCTAATTTACTTTAGTTTGCCCCTTTTTTTCATAAACTTGTCCATGGATTCCTTTGTAGCATTCTTTATTAAATTATATAAAATAATTTTTTTTTTAAAAGCTGGTAGGCTTTGGACGTACGTGAATTTTAATTAAATGGAATGAAATCAATTATACTACAAGTCTAGTGTTACTCGAATTTAAAATCTCCTAATCTGATACTATATTAAATAAAATATATGAAATAACAATTTCTCCATAAATCTAAGCTTGATATATGGAAAATGATATTTCTATATTTTTATTTTTATTTTTATTTTTTGAGAGATATCTATATTTTTATATTTAATATTTTTTTCTCTTGTTTTTCGCTTTTTGCAGCTCCCTCCTAACCCAATCCTCTTAAAACGATTTGTCAAACTTTGATGACCTACTTTGTGAGCTTAAAATTTTTGATTTGCATATTTAAGGCATTTTTCAATAACCTCGTATTTTTTATAATCATCTTGTATTTTTTTTTTTAGGAAATACTCACTCTAACATGTAGTTGGCAATGATAGATCTACATAGCATGTAAAAATAATAGAATTAAATACATATCCATATCTAGAATTATAAGAAAAATAGTAATAACTCACAAAACGTCATATAAAATATAAATTCTTAAGTAATCTGTAAAAATGTAAAGTCTAACTGCGATATGTACGTCACTAATCGAATCTTGATTTATTTAGTTTTTTCCTCCTGTTTTAAATGCTATATTTTTTTTATAATAATGAGACAAAAGATAAAAATTTCAGCGGTTTAGCGGCCATAATAAGTTTGTATATGTTTGAAGAGATTGTTTATGTACTTATTCTTTTAATACATTATGTTGGGAAGGTCATTTAATGAGCATCTACATAATCTACTTATAATTATTTGCAAGTTTTTTAATCTAAAATCTCTAATCCAATGTGTTAAAATGCCACTGAAATAATATCATTTTTAGGTCAAATCATGACTAGTACAGAATCAGAAAAGGCCATTAAAACAGTATCAAATTAATCTACTTACAATTAATTATTTGTGAGTCCCTTAATAATCTAATATTTCTAGTGTATATGATGTGTTAAGATGTGACCCAAATATTATCATTTTTAGGTTAAATCACTGGTAAATGAAAACTTCTGAGAAAAGTTAAGAGAGTAAGATGTAACGGAGAAATACTCTCCTACGTAATTATTATTCATTCGAGCCAAACATTATATAAGCATAATTTATTCATTACAATTTACAAAAAATTAATCAGCGTGTGCATTAAGCTTTGATAAATTAATATAAGATATCTTTCTCAACATCTTCATAAGTTAGGTGCATGTTTATTCTTTTTGTTTGTTTGTTTTTTTTTTTTTTTTGGCACAAAGAGATATTTTTAGATTTTTAGATTTATATTTATATTTAGCCGTCATCTTATTATCTGAGCTAGCAAAATAACTCGGTTGAGAGATTTTGTAAGAATTTTTTATCATTAAGATGTAGGGTTATTTTTTATACTTAAAGGAAAAAAAATTATTACGTCCTCTTATTTAGAGTTTTGTCTGTGAAGATAGTAATTTTTGTCGTCAAATAAATTTTTTTAAAATTGCATTCAAATTTATAGTCAGAAACAAATTTAAAATGATTTTAAACAAATATTTTGAAGTAGAACAAGGTTAAAATTGTAGACATGATCCAAATACATCACTTAATTTTTAAGAAAAATTAAAAAAATGATTTAAGCCTACTTAATATAAAAACAACACAACAAGACAATTTTTCTACAAGCTATTTTTTAAAAATCTAAATTAAAATTACACACAAAGAATTTTTTTAAATTAGAGCTAATCTAAATTCCCACCCATAGTGTGACGCTTCGAGCAAAATTTAAGAGTACAATTGGGGCCTCTTTGATTCCTTGAAAAAGTAAATAATTTTCATGAAAAAAGCTTCTTATGAATTTTTTTTAAAGTGTTTTGTCTATTTGGTTCTAAGATAAATATATTTTTATGAAAACTTTTTTTTTCTCATATTTTATGAAAAAATAGTTTTTTTTTTAAAAAAAAACTAAAAAAAATAAAAATGTTAGTTTTTCATAAAATATAATTTTTTTTTCAAAAATGCTTGCGTTTTTTTGAACCAGATGACAAATTTTTTTTAAAAAAGTATTTCATTACAAATAATTTCTGATGATGTGTTTTTTTAATATTTGAGCTAAATATCTAGAATTTAAATTTAAGGACTTAAACATAAATTTTGAGTTAGGTGTGATTAACTCCATTATCGATTACTGTATCGAACCCTCGAGATAAAAAACCAAATCTAGAAAAAACCAAATCAAGAAAATTTGGAAAGTAACACATGTGGCAACGCATCCACCGTCCATTTTATCCCAAATTCTGATTGATTAATATTTAATAAGATTGATTAATTAGAATGTAACAATAAGAGACCGTTTGATTGCATATATAATTGTAACTGCACTGTAGTTATAACTATATGCAAATACAAATTTGGTGTTTGATTTGATATATTTAACTTCAAATAGCTACAGCAATTGGAACTACGCTTAAATTGATCGTAGTTTCAACTGCAACAGTTGAAGAGAGTAAGTAATTTTAAGTAAAAGATAAGTTTGTCTCTCTAATTATTTTAAACAAAAAAAATATATTTTTATATTGGAGGTAATTTTACTAAAAATAAAATAATAAATTTTAAAAATTATTTTTAACTGCATACAATTAAATAAATTATTTACAGTTATAATACTTTTAACTATATTCAATCAAACAAAATACGTATAATTACAACTGCTGTATTATTAACTATATATATATATATTATTTATATTCAATTATATTGCATTTAGTGGCCCCTAATATGCGCGTTGTTGCATGCGTAACGCGAATATTACAGCACAAATATTTTCGCACGGCGCATACACGCACACGCGCGCACGCACAAATTAGCGCACATACATACACATTACACCCACCACGCCCACACATGACACACCCCCTTCAAAAAAATAAAAAAAAAAAAACAAAATAAAATAAAAATACACACAAACTCCATACTTTGCCCACCCCACCCCCTCCGCTCTCCACCATCGCCTCCCCCCTCCCCCCCACCCCCCACTCCTTAACCAATTCNACTCCTTAACCAATTCCAAGGAAACCCCCTCCACGATTCCCGAGGCGGCGCCCCCTCCCCCTGTCCCCTCTCCCCACCTCTCCCAACCCAGCGAAGGCGAAGAAACCCTAATCTCGCGCGCGATCGCCGCCCCCCGCCTCGTAAGCAGCCCCCGATCCTTCTCGTTCGCGTTTCTCCTCGATCGCGCATGATTTCTGCGTTGTTGTTTTGGTTCGGATGATCGGTTGCATGTGGGTGACGATTGCGTGTTGGTCGCCGTTGTTGATGATGAGATTGGAGCTAAGATCGGGAGGGGATTGGTAGTTTTGCGTTGTGATTTTTTATGTTTGCTTGGTAAATTTTTTGATGCCGGGTATAGCGAAAAAGATCGTCCATTTACGAGAGTTTTTTTGTGGGGGAAAGGATTTGGGGAAGTGGTTGAGGTTCAAATCGATGGTCGGATCGCTTTTCTCTAGTGGGGGTTCCTGTTTGGGTGATGGGTTGTGGGTCTTTGGTACGGAAGAGGGGAATTTACAACGATCCGAGCATCAGGTGATGTAGATACCCCTTCCTTTTTGCCACATTCGATTCCATTCAAAAGCCGGTGATGCTGGGAAAGTAGGTCGCCTCTTTATTGCTGTTACCGGGGAGATCATACCCGGTTCGACTCCCTTCTTCCTTTTTCTGCGGATTTGATCGGCCATCGGATGTTTCGGTTTGATCTTTTCCAATCGTAATCCGTGTTGTGATTGCCATGTTTCCCCTCGTTCTATCGGGCGGCATGGTATTATCCTGATCATTCGGTTCTTCTTGCAGTTCAATATCTCCCATTGCTCGATTTCCAAGCCATTTCAACCCCTTTTTTCTGAGAAAAATCTCTTCTTTTCTTGATTCTTCCCAGTTTATTCATCTTGCCGTAATCTAACTTGTTTGAATTTTGTTTGATGGGTGAGGAGATCGAGGAACATAAAGTGGGCAAGAATTGCATGGGGAGAGGATGCCTGAGCTGCGAAGTGGAGCCCGGCAAGCTCGGCTGAAGTCCAAGAAGCTTGAGGATCTTCCGAACCCGAATAACCACGTCGAGAATTTGATATTGCCTGCACCAAACAGAGGTGGGAGGCGGGGAGCTGGAAGAGGTAATAAGGCTGCTGCAGCACCGAGAAAGGCAACTAGGGCAAGAGGCGGAGGTAGAGGTAGAGGCGTTGCGGTGATCGACTTGGATCCGGATCAGCCTTGTGAAGTTCTACCGGGTGCCGGTGATAAAAAATTGGCAATGGATGGCGAAAGTGCCGATAAACTCGTGGGAGCTGAGGAGGAACCGAGTACAGCTCCAGTCCCTGAGCGGGTATGCATTTTCTTCTTTGCTTTGTTTGGTGTCGGAGCGGAGCTCATTTGCATGAAGTCATTAACTGGTACCTTGTTGCATGTATCTGTACTTTGTGCAAATTACTTGCTTCTTCTGGACTATAGAGTTTTTCTTTATGCATGTAAGAAACTGGAAATTCCTTTAAATATATGAACATGCAGAAACTACAAAAGCTTTGTAATTACGTGAGCGCTTTAAACGTGAATTAATTTGCATGTTCGTCCAAGCTGCACCGTTGGCATTTTAGCTGACATTTCTTTTGGCAAGGGATTATATATGTGAGTTATATACTGTGTTTGCTTTGTTTAGAATAAAATGCATATATATATATATGAATATGCAGAAGCTACAAAGTCTTTGTAATTACGTAAGCATCTTAAGCATGAATTAATTTGCATGCTTCATTCAAGCTGCACCATTGGCATTTTTATTTAGTAGACATGTATTTTCTTTTGGTAAGGGATTATATGAGTTACATGACGTGTTTGCTTTGAGTAGAATACAAAAGCATGTCAAAAGCTATGCGAGGGGAAGTGTCGAGATTTCTGCTGAAGATCCTATCTCAAATAGTTTAAGCTGGCCTGTCGATACTCTCCCTTTATTCTCTTAGTTACATGCAAATATTTCATTATTTGGACCATTGCATTTTATAACATTAAAAGTGCACATTGTGGTTTTGGGTCTGTCAGTTCTTCCTGTTTTGGACATTCTCTTCAGAATCTTTCCATCTTCGCATAGGTAATCTCCCATTTATGTCTTGTGCTTTAATCCTAACTAGTCTTCCTGTCGGTATCTGTCGTCCTTTGCTAATAGAAATCCTTGTGATAATTTGCTTTAATTACTTTTGCATGTAGTAGCATGTGCTCTATTGCTAGTACAACATAGGAACGAAAAATACAACTATATAGTAGCTATAAATCATATCTTCCCTTCTTTCAGGTTCAAATAGGTAACTCTCCTGTATATATAACTGAGAGAAAACTGGGCAAAGGTGGTTTTGGTCAGGTCTATGTTGGGAGAAGAGTTTCTGGCGGAACAGAGCGCACTGGGCCAGATGCCTTTGAGGTAAATCTTTAACACTATCATTAGTCTTGACGAAATAAAACTGGAATAGTTTGTTATAATATTTCCATAATGTTGTTTGTAGGTGGCGTTGAAATTCGAGCATCGAAATAGTAAAGGTTGCAGCTATGGTCCACCATACGAGTGGCAAGTTTATCAGTAAGTACTTTGAATTGAACATGTTTTATTAGTTCAATTAGATTATGGCAAGTTATCAATCTTACACATTGCTCTTTGGTCTCAAGCACTCTTAATGGATGTTATGGAATTCCATCGGTTCACTACAAGGGTCGCCAAGGAGACTACTATATTCTTGTGAGTTAAATTCTTCTTAGTACTCTTACGGCTTGTTACTTGATGGAGCTTTTGAAGATGTGTTGTTTGAAGAAGCACTGCTAACTTTTTAATTGAAATCCCCTCGATAGCTTCTCACTATAGAGAAAGCATTTGTTTCAAATTAGAGCTTTTTCTATGAGACGAAAAGATAAATCTAACTTTCTTCAGTAGCTCCTTATCTTTTGTTTGTGGAACTCTTCGGTTTTATAGAACCTTTTGCTTGTCAACGTAGAGAAATTGCTTTAGAAGCTAGGTCATATGGGCACCGAGATGTTTAGAGTGTTTTTATTTTGCATAGTAAGTTATAATAATTCTTTCAGGTGATGGATATGCTTGGGCCTAGCCTTTGGGATGTTTGGAATTCAGTAGGACAAGCGTAAGAAAAGATTCTATCCTTTTTCATCTTATTCTGTTATATCTTGCTCAGTGTTTGAAAAGGTGTGCCTCAGCGCCTAGGTTCAAGGCGCGAGTCTAAGAGCCTCAAGGAGTGAGGTGTGCGCCTCAAATGCGCCTCGTGATATTTACGTTTTATGTGTCTATGGTTTGGGTTTTCGGGTTTTGATTTTCTGCAATATATTCTAAAATATTAAGAAAGTTTTTTTATAAAAATTTCTAATTGAACGTTTTCCTTCCTTTTTCTCTTGGTTGTTCTTTTTTCCACCCCCCAATGGCAATAAGTAGCAACGGCAAGAAGCAAGTAGCAGCAAATACTTTTAAGTTGAAAGATGAAACATAATATTTTATATTTAAGCTGAGAACATTTATGCATGCGATTTCTTTACTTTTTTATGGTTATTTCGTTTTTGTATAGCTATTTTAGAATTTTTTAATATAGAACATTCATTTAAAATAGGCTTGTTAAGAGTATTTTATTTTTATTAGATATGCGCCTCATTTTCTTGAGGTGCGCACCTCGTGCCTAGGCTTCATAAGGCCTTTGCGCCTTGCGCCTTTTCAAACACTGATCCTACTCATCTTTTGATATTATTTACATTTGGAATAGGATGTCAGCAAATATGGTGGCCTGCATTGCTGTAGAAGCCATATCAATTCTCGAGAAACTTCATTCTAAGGGGTAAATTTTGCACCGTTAGTCTTATCAGTGATGTCAAATGAACTGTGCAACTGTTTTTACATTTTATTTTGTTTTTCAATTTCAATCAGATTTGTGCATGGAGATGTTAAGCCAGAAAACTTTCTTCTTGGTCAGCCTGGATCAGTTGATGAGAAAAAGCTTTTTTTAATTGATCTTGGTTTGGGTATGTCTCTATTGCTAAACTAGTTCTCTGTTATCCACTAAAATGTTTGCGAGTTGCATCCCACAAAATTCTATTTACTTGAAAATTTAATATAGATGCTTACTTATGGTGGTTGGACACTGGAAGTCTCTCCTTAGCCTTTAAAATATTGAGGAAGTTTCATATCTAGTGGATTGTGCTGGTTTTAGTGACAATATAAACTTTTTGCAGCATCTAGATGGAAGGAAGCATCATCAGGTCAACATGTCGACTATGATCAGAGGCCAGATATTTTCAGGTTGTTGCGTTTTTATTTATATGCAAAATCATCTTTTTTGAAATATATTGCTGTAAATATCTGAAATTTCACATAAGTATATCTCAAAACTGCAGTTTCTAACAAAAATCGGTGTGTTGGGGTTGGGGGGCTAGTTGAGTTTTGTGTTAGAAATTTTTTCTGAAGAGGTACTTTTGGAAAGTAGAAGTGTATAAATATGTAAGAAGTTTGTTTTTGAAGCTCATATATGGAAATATAAATTTTGCATTTATATACATGTAAATAAATAATTCTTCAGGGGTATATATAGGTTATCGCTCTCTATTTTTCCTCTGCCTCCCTTCTTAACTTGACTGTTCCCTTCTTGGCAGGGGAACAATAAGGTATGCAAGTGTGCATGCCCATTTAGGCCGCACTGGGAGTAGGAGGGATGATTTAGAGTCACTGGCATACACTCTGGTATTCCTCATTAGAGGAAGGTTGCCTTGGCAAGGCTATCAGGTGCATTCACTATGTTGTTAAGCATTGACTTTAACTGCTCTCTGTTCCTTTGATATGTTCCTATTTCTAATTATTCTTTGCCCTTGTTCTTATCCTGGTTAAATAATGCAGGGAGATAACAAGAGTTTTCTTGTTTGTAAGAAGAAAATGGCTACATCCCCAGAGCTTTTGTGTGGGCTATGTCCGGCTCCATTCAAACAATTCCTTGAGACTGTCACAAATATGAAGTTTGATGAAGAACCAAACTATTCTAAGCTTATTTCCCTTTTTGACAGTTTGATTGAACCGAACACTGCTCTTAGACCTATCAGAATTGATGGAGCTTTAAAGGTTTTGATTACATCACAGTAAACCAATCTCTTGCTTTTTCTCATCATGTAGAGGAGTTTTTTGCAACAATAATCCACCCTTTATCCAACTTTGCAACCTCAATACACTTTTTTCACTTTCCGCAAATCTGGACTACAATCTTCTTTTATGGGCTGAAATTCCCTTGCCCATCTTAGGTACATATCTGCACACTGTGTTCTACTCAGTTGTGTTCTGATTCATGCAAGGATGTTCTCTCCCAAATTGCGGAACCAAAAAAGTGGGCTGAGAGTGCAAAATAAGAATAGGGTGGATTTAATGCAAAATTGCCTATAGGGAATATATATATTTTTGTATAAACAATTTTGGATTTTATGGTCAAACTCATACAATTTCAGGTTGGTCAGAAACGTGGAAGATTGCTTGTAAATCTTGAAGAGGATGAGCAGCCTAGAAAGAAAGTTAGATTAGGGAGTCCAGCGACGCAATGGATTTCGGTTTACAATGCTAGGCGACCCATGAAGCAGAGGTATATATGCTAATGGTAGATATACAGTGCAAACTACCCAATTCCACTTCCGTCATACTGCATATTTTTGTATCCTAAGGAGTTTCAGTTTGTGCTATCCCTTCGGTTAGAAATTTGTCAGCGGCAGCTGAAAATAATATTGAAGACTAAATAAATAATATTTTAGTTGAAATTCAAAGTAAGTGGACTTTTAGTTTAGACAACGTTTGGTGCCCTCTAGTTCATAAGGGAAATGTGAACGAACGAAGTTTAATGTAACGGATGTGGATTTGTTTAAGTTGAAATCGAAGTTGAGTGGATAATTATCCTAAGAATCAGGTTAATTGTTGAGAATAATAGTTGTTGCAGAAGTATGGTCTGATCTCTCCCAAACCAAAGAAAAATAATGTTAAATTCATTCTAAAGTTTATTGTTCGAAACGTAGAATCAGGTTAATTGTTGAGAATAATAGTTGTTACAGAAGTATGGTCTGATCTCTCCCAAACCAAAGAAAAATAATGTTAAATTCATTCTAAAGTTTATTGTTCGAAACGTCCGGCTGAATCACCTTTCTTATAGAGGTAAGTAGGGCACTGTATTATATCAAAATGCTAGTGTTGGAAATAGAAACCTAATCTGAATACAATCTTCTTTCTATGTAATGGCTCTGTCAAATCCTAGTATGGACAAAAACATGGTGAAATACATCGCAAGTACCTGGGGAAGATATATATAAAATTTGAAATTAGTTGGAGAAAGTTTCTGTTTTCAAGCTGGCTTCGAACCTGAAAAGTACTCCAAAAATGCTACTCCCGACACAGACTTGTATAAGCTATTTGGAAAGCCATTGATGGTGATTTGGTAATTCTCCAAAATTGGCTGGAAATTTTGAACATATACCTTTCCAAATTTGTTGATGGTGCCATACTAGGCTGCTATATTGAGTGTGTCGCATTACTTGACCCACGACTTGAACGCATACTGACACGACAATACAAAAAATACAACTCAACATTGTAATGTTGTTATGACCAACTAGACTGAGACTCACATCAACCTGTCATTCATGACTTAATGCCCTGTTTACATATACCAGACGCGTTGTGTGTAAAAAGGTTGGTAAGTAGAATATTTGTGGCTAGCTGGCATAAACATGAGGTGGGAAACTTCAAGTCTCCGAAATAAACGTGCTAGCATGTGTAGAGGTCATGCATGGGCATGAAGTATGCGACGTTACTCGTTGGAATTAAATAAGTATGCAATTACAAAAGATCATCGTTTTTAGTCAGTAAATACATAAAGATTTCGAGAACTAATAACCTAAACATACTTAAATATATGTGAAAAGGCTTCCATATATGAAACATACTTAAATATATGTGAAAATGCTTTCATATCCTATGTTTCATGAACTAGTGTAGTTCTACTTGTTGTAGCCACCAAAAGTTGGCCCTACAAAAATGGGCACCAAATTAAGTTGCCTACCAAAAAAGGGAACCAAACTGAGCCCTGATATATATAAAAAAGGATTCCTCGTTGTTGTTCATAGTGTCAATTTTGATCACAGTGGTGTAAAACAGTCAAGATAGTTAATATAGAATAACGTAGTGGAAGGTAAAAAATGGCATGGTTGGAGGGCGAAAGATTTAGCCCCGAGGGATTTAACAAAGAGATAGATCACGTTAGTTATACCAGCTATCAAGGGTTTTGCAAAACTGCTTATCTTCCTTTGCTTACTAAGAAGTCTTTATGCAAGCTTATATTTTTGGAATATTGGAGAAGTTCCTCATTTGAAAATACTGTTAAACAAAAAGCATGCTAATACATAATTCAAAATTAGCACTACCAATCCAAAAGAGAAATCCTGGTTTTAGTCAATGCATAAATGCAATCTTAGTTGAAATCTTAGTGGAATCATTCATAGAAGCTAGATTTTCTATTCTGTTGATCTTTCTTTTCATGCTATGAGCATTTATTTGTTAGAATTATTATAAGAATAAGTTCAACATAATTTTGTTACCAGTTTGACGTTGCCCTTTATTTTCTTCTGTTGGTAGATACCATTATAATGTAGCTGATGCAAGGCTTCAGCAACATATAGAAAAGGGTAATGAAGATGGGCTGTATATTAGTTGTGTGGCGTCATCAACAAATCTTTGGGCTCTCATTATGGATGCAGGGACTGGTTTCAGCTCCCAAGTTTATGAATTGTCACCCGTATTCCTGCATAAGGTGCGATAAAATCATATGAAGGAGACCTATATTTTGAGTTGTTATTTGTCTTAATTGTAGTATTGATACTGATTGCTTCTTCTATTTGTTTTTGTTTATAGGATTGGATTATGGAGCAATGGGAGAAGAATTATTATATCACTGCCATAGCTGGGGCAACCAATGGAAGTTCGCTGGTGGTCATGTCTAGAGGTTTGTGCAAGTTGTGCTACTACATTTGATTTCTTTAATATGGTTTTTGTCTTAGGGTCTACTTTCTTAATGTTATTTACAGTTGTTGAGGTATGGTTTTTCTTCGAGTCCATAGTACTGTTCACCATCTATCTTTCATACTCCCCTGCTATAGAAGTTCTGAAAAAGGTTCAGTGATTGTCTGATGGAAGAGCAACAGCAATAAGCTTTGGGAGAGGAAGAAAATTTTGTATCTCATCACTGCATTCTTATAAAATTGTTTAAGATAGTTTAGGTGGAAGATCCTTCAGAAGGATAGGAGGTCAAAAGATTTGGAAGGAAATGGTGAAAGAAGATAAGGCAGTAAAAGAATCCTTTTATTGAGATTGGTTATTAAACAAGATACAACTTATCTAACCGTACTGAGCTAGGATTTGAGGCTACAATGTAGTTGTAGTTCACTTTCACTTCATCTACTTTTTATGTCATTGTTCACTTCCTCTTCTGTTCACTGCAATTTACAGCGAGCAATAGCTTCGAGTCTTGAAGCTAACGGAGTCTTGAGGCTCGACCCTTCATTAGAAGTGCTAAATCTAATTGCTTTTACTAGAAATATAACCTTTAAAAAAAAAGGAGAAAATTTGTGACTAGCTCTACAGTCAGAATGCATCTCTTTAACCCAACGATTCATTCAAGTTCTTTTGTGTTTGCATCCTGATGATTTTTTAAAATTATTTCCAAATTTCTTGAGAACTTTTCCACTTTCAATGTTCTTCGCTATATTATGTATAATTATATATAAGACTGGATGCTTGATATGTAACTCTGGGTTATTGTTTCTACCAGTTCTCCCCAATCATGTATTAGTCCATTCGATGCAAGGCATTTTTGATAGTAGTAGAAGTTTGACAGCTCTCTTGATTGCAGAGGGAAGTGGAAACTCTCATTGTTAATTCCTAAAGTTTCTTATCTTTATCATGCTTCAATGTGCCGAGTCTTCTCGCTAAACTGTCTCTGTTTTACTGCTTTTTAACTCTTTACTGCTAAAATAATATTTGCCTCTAATCTTCATGCCATTTTTTTACATGTCTGGATACGTCTACATGATCCTACTCCAAAAATATCCCTTTTTTTGTGTAAAGTAGCATCTGTCTAAAATTTGAGTTATGGATGACTTAAAGTAGCAATAATTGTCTAAAATGATGTCTTATTGCCGCAGGAACTTCATATACCCAACAATCGTATAAAGTCAGTGAGTCATTTCCTTTCAAGTGGATTAACAAAAAGTGGAAAGAAGGCTTTCATGTCACATCCATGACTACTGCAGGAGGTCGTTGGGGTGTAGTCATGTCGAGGAATTCGGGCTACTCTGAACAGGTTTTCTGCAGTTCATTCATCTAGTAGCATAGAAACTCTTAACTCCTTTTTCATACTTCTCATCATACGTATATTCTGTTTCTCGACGGGCTTGTTTGGCCTCGTTGGGACTTCTGCAAAGTTATGTCTGAGATAGCTGTTTGCTAAAGCTTTTGTAGCTTTTTCTCTGTTGCAATTGCCTGAACTGGTCTCCCCTCTAGAACTGGCAAGTTTCGAACAGAACTTCTGCCATTTTGGCGCATAAATACACCGCAACTTCCCACCAAGGAAAAGCTTAATATTTTTTGTTTGCTAAACTAGTGGCTTACTGCTTTTTGGATCAGATAAGCTGTTTCATAAACCAGTTCGAAGAGGCACTAACACCTTCATATTCTTTTGTCATATCTAGATATAAATTTGCAAATGCCCACCGCTTCATTTTGTCTCACTGCTTCACTTTATTATTCAGCAGACAGCACATGCGAATTTCTTTTGTACCTGTTTCATGCTTTCTTCAAGGTTAAATAATTCTTTAGATATTTCCTTGAATATATGTACGTTTCTTCTGGTGTTCGAAACGTTTAGAACCAAATATGAATCAGCAAGGTTTATGGGAATGGATCTAGTTTATCCATCCAGGGTATTTCCTTCGTAAAAACTTCTTGGACTGTTGAGAGGATCGAGTCCCAGCTCTCATTTATATTTTGGTATTTGATTTCCAAATTTTTGTTCTTCTGTAAAAGTGAAAGACTCTTTCCTTGGTTTGCCTTTCATTGGGCAAGTTCTGCGAACTTACATTATACATAATTCTTCTGGCATTATTATAACATTGCTTGCAAAGGAATGACTTAGGTCAAATGTTCCTTCACTTTTTATATAGCTGCCTTACAAAATGAAGTGGTTGTACAAATTGCAGGTTGTAGAGTTAGATTTTCTATATCCAAGTGAAGGTATCCATCGGCGATGGGAGAGTGGTTACCGAATAACTTCAACTGCAGCTACTTCTGATCAGGCTGCTTTTATCTTGAGCATACCAAAAAGGAAGCCGCTGGATGAGACACAAGAGACTCTTCGGACCTCGGCCTTTCCAAGCAACCATGTGAAGGTACGCGTCTAATAATTTGTTCTGATAATATAGTTGTTTGTTAAATTTGCGATGATATTGTCATGGTAGACACCAGAAACTTTTTGTTGATATATTCTCAAGATGGTAGGATGGTAAAGATCCATGCCATTGAAAAATAACTTTTTAAGTACATATTCCCTGATAACTCATAAAATCTGTTGTAAAGAATAGACTGAGATGATCAATCACGACCCAAACTATTTTTATTCCTACCAATCGTGTTCTAGATCCTTTCCATTTTTATCAAAGATGTTTTTTGTTATTTTACCTTGTATTTTGCATATCTGCTGACTGTACTTTGGAGTTCACACGATAAATGTGTCTCTTTAAAATGCGTCGGTGGATCCATTTTTTATTTGTTTATTTTTCTCTTGCAAATTCACTTGGACAAAGTTAGTCTTTTTCTCCCCTCAGGTTTCCAATGTAGTAAGTTTGAAACCATAAATTCATATTAATGCAATCTATGAGCTATCCCCGGTCCACAGTTGTATTGTGCCGAAGTTACATTTTACTCCTTGTTGTTCCTCTATATAATTGTTGAGAGCTCGAGCAGTAAATGTAAATGCAAAACAATATTTTGCAGGAAAAATGGGCGAAGAATCTTTACATCGCTTCAATCTGCTATGGCCGGACGGTTTGTTGATTGTCGGCTATATAAATACTTGCCAATCTGTGGAAGTTATTTGCAAAAGTCCTAATTTTTGAAAGATCAGAGGAGGCTTATTCGATTCGCAACATTGCGTATGTGAGTTCACATTTCAGGTTACTACATTCCGCCATAGATTATGGGGTAAAAGAGTGGCACCGATGTCTCCCTGATCCTGTTGTCTCTGTATAAAAAGAAAAAAAAAACAAAAATGTTGGGTATATTGTGCCTTTTAGGCATACCTTAACAGTTAATGAGGCTGTTGCTCAGCATATATTTATGTTCTTTTTAATTTGCTATCTCATTTTGGCAGTTTAGATCTAAATTTTAGCTTTCAATATTTTGCACAAGGAACTAAAATAGTGATTTTTTTTTTTTTTTCTTTGAGAGAGATTGGTAGCATGCTATCCGTTTTGTTTATTTTAATTAGAAATAAAATTAGCTAGAAATGTGAATTAATTAGGGTTTGAATTTGGAATCTCAGGTACTAACTTTCAAGTTCTTTACCAACTGTGCTAGGGATGGTCAGTTAGAATAGTGAAAGATAATGTGAACACTTGCATAATATGGCATGCAGTAAATCATATACATGTATGGATAGAGTATGTTCAAGCGTAATCCGGGGCTTCGTAATCCGGGCCTTCTTACTCCCAAAATAAATGATGAAGCATTCAAATTGATGATTTACAATTGCAGTATACTCCTCTTTATTGAAGTGATCGGTTCATTTGACGGTTGCATGGGCTCAACTCATTCGCTAAATTATTAAATTGTTAAATGATGAAGCATTTAAATTGATGATTTACAAATGCAGTATCTTCCTCTTTATTGAAGTGATCGGTTCATTTGACGGTTGCATGGGCTCCACTCATTCGCTAAATTATCAAATTGGGTAGATTGCATGGGCTCCACTCATTCGCCAAATTATCAAATTGGGTGCACTGTCTCATTTATTCGCAAGTAAATTGGAGTGGTGAAATATTTTTCCAATGTATACTAACAATTAGAGGGATTGCACATAAAGATGGAAAAATCCAACTTATAAACTAGCTAGAGGCACATTCAAAGGGTACTTTGGTAGATAAAAATGGGCACATACTGGTTTGCTGGATGACAGATAATAGAAGAATATTATGAACATAATATCTTTGGTTCTTTGATTGAAAGATAAGTAGAGAGCAAACAAAGTTCGAAAGATAAGTAGACAACAAACAAGCAGCTTTGATGGCCATCTATAATCTGCTAAAAAAATTTAGGAGCTTGTTCCTTGCAAATACTTGCCATCTCAATCTAATTTTCTTAACTCATGCAACTGTTTTACAAAAAGGTTAGTCATATTGTTGTACAAAAAGGACCACTCTTCTCTACCTATCTTTTTACAAAAAGGGCTCAACAATTCAACCAACACTTTTGTCTGCTGAGTCTCACCAGCAGTCTCTACAAGAACATTCACCACCCCTGAAAAAGTGAAAACCAGTAGCATCTCTCACAGAGATCTCCCTTCCTGTCACAGAGGAAGCATGCTTCATAAACGAATGGCAATCGCCGCATAACCGTACGTTCTTCACGACCCCCACAGCCCGCGGCGGGCCTGTCATTAGAATCCCGTACATAACCGCTAGTTTCGCGCTATGGTAGAAGAGGAAATACCTCTTCTGGTATTCCTCCACCTCATGCAATACAAAGCTTGTATCGGGCTCGTACCCTCTCTTCATGCATTCAAGAATTAGCACATCCAACCCGCCATAGATGTCCTTCGATTGCGGGTGCGATCGATCTCTGCCGTAGAAAACATGCACCGCATTTTCATGGACGGTCCAGCTCCTCGAAGGGAGTTTGTGAAGCCCCTTTTCTCTCATCTCCTGCCTTAGCTTTTCGGAGCAATGCCATCTCCCTGAAGCTGAGTAAAGATTCGATGCGAGTATATAACTCGAGGGATCACGCGGTTCTAATGCGAGTAGATGTTGCATCGCTCGCTTTCGTAGACTCGAAGTCGCGTTTGACCTGCAATTGTTGAGTAAAGCTCGCCAGATTAGGGCATCGGGCTCAAAAGGAATGCTCTTTAATAGCTCTTCTACTTGATCGAATTGATTCCAAAAGCCGAGAACGTCGATCATTGCTGCGTAATGTTCCGAAGAGGGCCATAGATTGTATGAGCTCTCCATTGAGAGAAGCAACTGCTGGCAAGTGCTTACCGAGTCTGAGCTTGTATATCTGCAGGCGGATATGATTACTACGAAGGTAATTGAATCGGGCTCGATCCTCGATTCTTTCATGCGAGCCCAAAGCGCCAAAACCCTATCCCCTTGGCGATGGAGAAGATGGGCAGTGATCAACGCATTCCAAGATACTAAATCATGGTGAGGCATTTGATCGAACAAATTAACTGCATCATCTAATTCCCCACACTTGGCATACATAGTAAAGATGGCGTTCCCAGCTGTCAGATCGGAGGAAGCCCTAGATTTAACTGCGAAACAATGCATTTGCTTTCCCAACTCGATAAAACCTAAATCGCCAGATACTCCAAGTATGGTGGCCAACATGAATTCATCGATAAACATGATTTCGTTCTCTTTTAACATCGCAGAGAAATGAGACAGTGCCTCTTCGGGTTGCCCATTTCGTGCATATGAGGAAAGAAGAGAAGTCCATGCTATAACAAAGCCTTCTTGATGGACCCAATTGCCGAAAACTTTTTGGGCATCTTTAATCCGATCGCATTTGGCATACATATCTACTAATGCCGTGTCAATCCACGCGCTCGATTTGCTACCGCTCTTGATCACAAATGCATGGATCTGCTCACTCTTCCTGGGATCGGAGACTATGGCACAAGCATTGACAACACTTGTTAAAGTAAAATCCGAGATCCCTACACCATCCTCTAGCATTCGCGTAAATAACTCTAGACATCGAGAGCCTTGGTTATTATTGCACAATCCGGTTAATAGAGCATTGTACGAAATATTATTCCTCTCGGGCATTTCTTCGAACACCTTCATAGCCGGAACCACTAAGCCGAATTCCATGAATCCCCTAAGCATTGAAGTCCACGATATCACGTCCCTCACCGGCATTCTCTCGAAAACACTAACCACATTGTCTATAGAGCCAAAATTAGTATAGAAACCCATGAGAGCGTTTCCGACACTTAAATCCAACTCTAATCCTGATTTAAGAGCATAGGCATGGATTGCTTCCCCTTCGGCCCGGGCAAGGCCCTCAACAGCGGCCGTTAAAAGGGTCGATAGCGAGAACCGATCCCCGAGAATCCCACTCATTTGCATATCATGGAATAGCTCAAACGCCTCACTATATCTACTCTCCTTGACCATGGCCAATAAAATCGCATTCCACGATGACGCGTCTCTCTCGAGCATTTCATCAAACAGTTGCACAGCAGCGTCGAAGCGACCGCACCTCACGTACATTCCCATGAGCGCATTGGAGACATGGAGGCTACAACAATGGTGGGATTTGATGGCCATGGCGTGAACTTGAGAGCCCAATTCGGCGTTCGATTGCCGGATGCAATCGGTCAACAGAGCGACGAAGCTAAACTCATTCGGGCAGATACCGATCTGCCTCATTCGACCAAAAAGGGCCACCGCCTCCGTCTCGACTCCGCACTTTGCGTACGCGGAGACCATGGAGGAGAAGGAGGCCACGTCGGGGCACGGCAGAGCGTCGAACACTTTGCGTGCGTCGGCGAGGCGGCCGAGGTTGAGGTAGGCGAAGATGAGGGCGTTGGCGAGGCGGGTGTCGCCATTTTCGCCGACCTTGGCGACGGGGAGGTCGCGGCGGCGGACCGCGAGGCGGAGGAGGCGGAGAGGGGGAGGGGGGAGGGGAGGGTCGCGATGGTCGCCATTGATGGAGAGAGGGGACGGAAAGAGAGGAGGAGGGGGTGAAGGGGAAAGGGAGGAGAGAGCTAGGGTTAGGGTTAGGGTTTGGGGTTTGGGGGAGGAGAGTGGTGGTGGCGGGGGCGGGGAGAAGAGGGGTGATGATGAGTGAGAGGAAGAGAGCGCAAGAAAATTGGATAAGTGGGTGGCCATTTATTTTCTTTTTGGGATTTAGTGTGATAGTTTTTTTATATCCATCATTTTTTTTTATTTCTTTAAGAGGTTGTTTAGTTGCATGCATTTTCAATTACACTTGAAAATACATGCATCTATTAAATTTTTATTTAGTTTGATATAGTTAGTTAAACCCAACTACTGCAGTTGCATTTTGATATAGTTAGTTAAACCCAACTGTTGCAATTGCATTTGCATGAGAAGGCCCAAAGTACCAACTGCAGCAGATGACCCGGAGTCTGCTCACCCATTAAAAAAATAAACAAAGTATAATTTTTTTTTCATACGCTTCTTTTTTTTTTAAATTTTTTTTTCCAAAAATACATATTCATGAAATAGGATAGGATTTAATAATGCCGGTGAGAGTCAATAATTTTTTTTTCATACGCTTCTTATTTTTCAGTCTGCTAGTTTAATATAATATATTAATTTTTATTTTGACCAAATTTATAATATATTTACATTTAAAATTTATTAAATTCATACATAATTTTATAAAATATAAATTATATATAAATATAAAAGACTTAATTAATAATTAAAACATGATTACGTTATACTCAGAAGAGGTAATCTCACATTTCTATCTAAAAATAAATAAAATTTAGATTGCAGACTACTAAACAGAAGAAATGTAATTGCAGCAGTTACAACTGTATAAAACCAAACAGACTACGTATAATTATGACTGCAGCATTTGCAACCGCATGTACTTCCCACTACATTGCTTTTGTAACTACATCCAACCAAACGGCTCTAAGAAGAGAAATCCACTTTATACATGTTCTTGATTATCAACATATTTTACATTACATATACCAATACATTAATAATATATGATAAAAATTAATTCACTCAAATATTTTCCTATTTGAGTGAATTATCCTCAAATACTTATTATCCTCAAACATTAATAGTAATTTTTATCCTATTTTCCTATATGATAAAAAGTAATTCACTCAAATACTTTATTATCCTATTTAACGATAAATATTTACTGTAAAACAAATTAAAAGCATTAGATAGCAGAACGCTACTAATATGATGACCAACACATTAGCCACCAATTAGCAAATATCTCACGTGACAAAATGCATTTAAAAAAAATATCCTCAAATTTTATTTTTTTGAGAGAAAGATAGCATGCTACACGCTTCGTTTATTTCATTTAGAAATAACTTAGCTGGAAATGTGAATAAACTAGAATTTGAACTTGAGTATCAAACTTGAGTCTCGGATACCAACCATCAAACCTTTTTGCCACTTGCGCTAGGGACAGCTAGTCTCAAATTTCATTAGAAAAGATGCAAGTGCTACTCGTTTAACCTTTCAAAAAGTGACAAATTTAGCCCCACAGAAATTTTATTAGAGTCTAAGTTCTCACCAGCATCAGTTTGCCAGCCTATTATAAGATGGTTTCCATTTCTTGCACCAAAAAAAAAAGATGAACAAAATAACATAGCAAGAATCTACACTACAAGTCAACTATAAAATCAATTTAGGGGTTGTTTGGTTTCTTGAAAAAGTATGAAAAAAAAGTTTTTCATAAACACCTCTTTTTCAGTTTTCTGTCCGTTTAGTTTCAAGAAAAACTAGTTTTTGTGAAATTTTTTTTTTCCATATTTTATGGAAAACTAGCATTTTCGTTTTCCGATAAAAAAAAAGGGAAAACGAAAACACTAGCTTAACATAAAATTTGGAAAAAAATAAGCTTTTGCAAAAAGTTAGTTATGTTTTGAATCAAACGGGCAGAAAACTGAAAAAGATGTTTTCCGTGGAAAACTTTTTTGTTGGAAATTTTTTTTTTCTTTCCATACTTTTCTGAGGAACTAAACAGTTAGCGATACAAGAAGGTTGAAGGTCAGATATTTTAGCAACTGAATTGATGGAAATTTTTGTAATGTCGATGTGAAACACTATTGAGTGCTAGGTGTAACTTACATTATATGCTTATGCTACATTTTGTAAACACCGATGTATCGCTAGAGACGGCTCGATATCTCGAAGCCTCAGTAGAAAAGAGCTCATTGCTGATCGATGCTCGCTTCTTTCGCGGCGAAGAAATTGTTGGATATGGGTTTTGGGCTCATTGTATAACACACACGCTGGTCGAGTTGACGCCATTGTAGCCCTCTAGTTCTTCTGAATCACTGGTAGGAAAGTATTGAATCAGAATTTTAACAAGCATATGAATCAGAATTTTAACAAGTAGAAAAGTAAAGGCACACTCGCAATAGTCTTCATTTAATGTTGATAATAATAAGAACTTACCTCATAAGGAAACCTTCTGCTGAATAAAGTACTAATAATACTTGTTATCTGCAGTGACAATATACAATTCTCTTTTCGCAGAGATAACCGGAAATGCTCCAGGTTCGAATCTGTAACTTCTCATTTGCTAATTGTTCGGAGTTATTCACGGCAAAAACTGTAGACTCTCCCCACTCAAAGTCTATTCGTTTATGCACGACTTCTCTTTCAAGGTTGTTCAAATGAACAAAATAATTAGGCTATGCAGAATCTACAGTCGACATTGTATTTCCGAAAACACTAATTTTACATCTTTTCTGCCACTATTCCTCAGAACCAATGTCAACACAGTATCATATTATTTTTCTTCCACTTTATAGATTGTTTTACCCAAAAAAATTGATTCACACAAAATCTGTGAAGTGTTTCAACTGTTGTTACCCGCAACCAGTATATCTAACTTGCATTCGTGAATGAGATTAAAGCTCCTTGAAACAACGTATGTAAACACTTTTCGAACAACAATTTCAAAAGAAAAGAAGTAAAACTTTGTCGATTGTCAGGAAATGAGGCACTATGCCGACTTCATTATTTACAAAAGAAAAATGTCAACATTATTACTTCCTTCGAATCAATAACAACATCTGATCTAAAAACAGGACGGCAAAACCTTACTTACCAACATATGCCATTGAACTTGCCGTAGAGGGACATTACTTTCAAAGGTCGATATTTCAATCCATTACTACTATTATGCATCTGACACTTAAATTATGCATCTGACACTTAAAGACAATAAAATAAAAAAACTCTTGTCCTTTACCCCAACGATAATCTACTCTCTCAACCACATTCACCATAATAAACATAAGTAAGAAATGCTTAGAAACTGTATTAATAAAAAGACACTTATTGTCCTTTGTTCCCTTTTATCTACTACCCACATTTCAACTAGATTGTATCTAAGCATTATGTGGTGATTCAGAGAGAGAGAGAGAGAGAGAGAGAGAGAGAGAGAGAGAGAGAGGGGAAAAAAAAAAAAACTATCTCCATGTTGTTTTACTTCCAGAATGGAAGGAGTACGATAATCTTTTACAAATCCCACATTACCATAATGAGTCCAAAAACCCATAAACATCTCCTCTGACACATCTCTTTTATTTTCTGAAGGGCAATTATATGATTCGCAAACTAGGAGTGCGACTAGATGTTCATTTTCTTGGACCAAGATAAATCGCCCGATCTATCGAATGCATCATCGCAGAAAATCGTGACCGTCAGAACCTTGCATAGCCTAATAGCAAACTTACAGGTTGCAATGAAGAAAAATAAAAATAAAAATAAAAATCACATCGTGCGCAATTTATCACCGGATAACTTGTTCCGACATCCAAACAGATCCTAAATGATTTCAATTGACGGTAGAGCGTAACCATGTCTAACATTATACTTACAGAACAGAAGTACACTAAACATGAATAGACATAACATCAAACAGGTAATTCGCAATCTGTAAAGAAGATAAGAAGAAGATAAAATGAATCAGTGAGGATATAATCTCTCTATACCTGGGTTCGAATTCTTGAATCTCGACAAGTTCTTTCCCCAAATGATCCATCCACTTCACATTCCCCTTTCCTACTTCATTTGAATCAGAACTAGATGGCTTCTTTACACTGCTCTTCAACAAGACCTCATCTTTTAAACCATTCTCAACTAAAACAACATCAATCTTTTGATCGGGTGGTTCCTCATCTAACACAGCAGATGCTGGATTTGTGCTCTTAGAATCATGTTGGGTGTCTCCAAATTTTAAGAAACTAGGAAAATGAGAACAAAATAATGATTTGAAGCAACAGGTTGAAGCCCAACATCCCATTTCATGATCCCAAATTACAAAAAAAAAAAAAAAAGAAGAACAAGCAAAAACCTAACTGCTGATTTCAATACTTTGCACCAATAATTGAAACCCACGTCAAGCAACTCAAAAAAAACCAAAAAAAAAGGGAAAAAGGACAAAATTGACACCAAAATGGACCCGGAAACTGGAACAAAGATCGAATTTTTGATTCAATGGACCAAAAATATACCCAAAAAAAGAGAAAAACCGCAACGAGAAAGGAAGAAAATAAAAGATGAGCCTCAATAAATTGGGGAAATAAATCGAATCCACCAAAAAAGATTGGAACTTGCCTTGCCGTGTCGTCTATCACATCAGAGAGAGAGAGAGAGAGAGAGAGAGAAGTGCCCAAACCTTGCTATAAGTATTTTACAAGGTGAAGAATAAAATAAAATAAAATAAAAACAGGTACTTCATAAAATATTATATTATTATTATTATTTTATTATATATATTATACATGATGGATACACAATAGTGATGAGCTATCACAATTTTAAAAGATAAAATTCTCTTTTTTGGCACTTTGTAAATTGTAACCACCTCTTGGGGGAAAGGGAGCCCAGGAAACAGTTTCCATCACCTTTGCCTTTATTCTCTTTTTTAAAAAAAAAAAAAAAATTGAATGTCCTTTTCTTTTCTTTTAATAAAGGTGAAAAAACAATGTATGGAGAGCCCTCAACTGTAGGAGACTTAGAAATTAGCCCCTCGACTTTATTTATAGGGTTAATTTCATACATGTTCCTGCAAATATAGTGAATTGCAAATATATCTCTACGAAGTTCAACTTTCATATATTGTCTTTATAAAAATACTGATGTTTTTAAATATGTCTCTGTCATTAGAATCCGTTAGAAAAAATTAGTTAATCATAGGTAAAATAGTTAACCTTAGTTATTTAATGAGGTGAATTGACTTTTTTACCCCTTTTAAATTAACCGTTAGAATTTTTGGAGAGATATATTTGTGGTGGCAAAAATGTCATTTTTCTTATAAAATAAATAGTAGTTTAACGGTAGCAAATCAGAGAGATATATTTAAAAATATTAAGGCTTTTACAGAAATAACACATAAAAGTTGAACTTTGTAGAGATATATTTGTAATTCACTATGTTGCAGGAATCTGTATAAAATTAACCCTTATTTTTTTAATAATTAATTTAACTTTATGTTTTTAAAAGTGCTTAAAGTTATTAAATTTGATAAAACTTTTAAAAATAAAAAGGATAAAATAAACAAAGCTAAAGTGGTTATTTCTAAATGGAACATAGTTGAGGGGTTCTCTCCATACATTTATATTTTTTTTAATAAATTAACTTTGTGTCCTTAATTTTCTTTGTTTGTCTGCTTAGTTTTTAATAAGAGGATTTGCATGTGCACCTCAATTTTAAGAGTCATCCACTGCATGAGAGATAATGGGATTGGGTTGTGTGTGCTTTATAATTCCTTCATGTAGGTGTAATTAAAATTTGGCTAAATAACACTTTTGATACTCAAATTATGAGGCTCGTGATGCTTCGATTCTCGAATATTAATATATAATAATTTTTTGCCTAAGTTTTAAATTATTAACAATTAAATCTAACAATTCAATTTAATTGATTAGATATAACAGTTACATGATTGATGATGCAATAATGATTAAGATATCATATTACTTTCACATAAGCGATATGTTAATATTCACTAAACTAAATTAGATCGTGAGATTTGATTGCAATAATTTAAAAAGTTCGAATCTGATACTACTATTACTATAAAAATTAGAAAAAATTTTAAATACCACNATGTCCTTTTCTTTTCTTTTAATAAAGGTGAAAAAACAATGTATGGAGAGCCCTCAACTGTATGAGACTTAGAATTAGCCCCTCGACTTTATTTATAGGGTTAATTTCATACAGGTTTCTGCAAACATAGTGAATTGCAAATATATCTCTACAAAGTTCAACTTTCATATGTTGTCTCCATAAAAATATTGATGTTTTTAAATATGTCTCTGTCATTAGAATCCGTTAGAAAAAAATAGTTAATCATAGGTAAAATAGTTAACCGTAGTTATTTAATGAGGTGAATTGACCTTTTTACCCCTTTTAAATTAACCGTTAGAATTTTTGGAGAGATATATTTGTGGTGGCAAAAATATCATTTTTCTTATAAAATAAATAGTAGTTTAACGGTAGCAAATCAGAGAAATATATTTGAAAATATTAGGACTTTTACAGAAATAACACATGAAAGTTGAACTTTGTAGAGATATATTTGTAATTCACTATGTTGCAGGAATCTGTATAAAATTAACCCGTATTTTTTTAATAATTAATTTAACTTTATGTTTTTAGAAGTGCTTAAAGTTATTAAATTTGATAAAATCTTTTAAAAATAAAAAGGATAAAATAAGCAATGCTAAAGTGGTTATTTTTAAATGGAACATAGTTGAGGGGTTCTCTCCATACATTTATATTTTTTTAATAAATTAACTTTGTGTCCTTTTCTTTGTTTGTCTACTTAGTTTTTAATAAGAGGATTTGCATGCGCACCTCAATTTTAAGAGCCATCCACTGCATTAGAGATAATGGGATTGGGTTGTGTGCGCTTTATAATTCCTTCAAGTAGGTGTAATTAAAATTTGGCTAAATAACACTTTTGATACTCAAATTATGAGGCTTGTGATGCTTCGATTCTCGAATATTAATATATAATAATTTTTTGCCTAAGTTTTAAATTATTAACAATTAAATCTAACAATTCAATTTAATTGATTAAATACTAATGTGTTGATAATATGATAGTGATATAACAGTTATATGATTGATGATGCAATAATGATTAAGATATCATATTACTTTCACATAAGCGATATGTTGATATTCACTAAACTAAATTAGATCGTGAGATTTGATTGCAATAATTTAAAAAGTTCGAATCAGATATTAAAATTAGAAAAAAATTTAAATACCACCCCTATGGTTGCGCACTTTTTTATTTTAGTATCATGTGGTTTAAATTAAGTGTATCAATTTAGTATCCCGTGGTTTCATTTTTTTTTTTTTATTATCCCCTCTACTAATTTTTTTCGTTAAATCAATGACAAAGTTAAAACTATAAGGTACTAAAGTGAATATTTGATAAACCTAGGTGGGGTATCTGAAGTTTTTGTATATAATTTAACGAAATGTTAACGGAGAAGCTGACGAAAAAAGAAAAATAAAACCACAGGATACTAAATTGATAAACTTTAAACCACAGGGTACTCAAGTGAGAAAGCGTGAAATCGTATTTGAAGTTTATCCTAAAATTTAAAGTTGAAGCATCAAAATGTCACAATCCTCATAGTTTGAGGACCAAAGTGTAATTTAGCCCTTAATGTTTTTTTTTCAATAGGTGATGTTGAGGGCAAAGAATTAAAAAGTGGTCACTTATCTCACACCACCTTATCAGAATCTAGTGGCTGACTGTTTGTGCAGTCACTTTCAGAGAACTTGTCTTTACTGCTTAATAGAATTAATTAATTAATTAATTTTCTTATCTTTACTTTCTTTTATTATTTTTTGTTGGATTGTATATCAAGTTATTAAATTCACATTAAGTTATGCTACATTTACCTACAACATTCTCCAAATATTGTATATAAGTAATTTTTTTTTTCATACAAGAGTAGGTATAAGTTAAATAATTGTCACAATTGTAATATTGATTCATCGAGACATAAGAAAAAAAAAAATCATTTGAGTGGTTAAAGAAACTAATTGACTTTAGTTCAGGGGAAAAAAAAAGAAAAATAATAGAAAGTAAATGACTTTGAAAAGAAGCTAAAGTCAATCAAGTAGAGGTTGAACACTAACTCAAAAAGTGGCCGAGCACAAACTCATCAGTGTTTTTTTTTTCCTTTTTTTTTGTGTGTGGAATTAAAATTCAAGTGTGAATCCACTTATAAGAATTCTAGTCATTGTGAAAATGCCATATTTAAATTCATAATGTTGAGTACTATAGAGTAGTACACAAGTAGTACACATCTTTCTTTTTCTTTTTTTTTTCTCTCCTTTCTATAAAATAGATCTAACGGATTGACCTTCCTATCCAATTCGAAATTAATTTTTTTTTCTCTCCTTTCTATAAAATAGATCTAACGGATTGACCTTCCTATCCAATTCAAATTTTAATTTCGAATGTCAAAAAATCAGATCCAAAAGATTGTAGTTTATGTTCTCATTGCCTTTCAAAAATCTCGAAAAGAAAAGAGGTTCTAATTCGATGTTTCTATTTTTGTTGCAGAAAGAATCTTTTGAAAACACTTAGATCTCGTTTCATATCATGTATATCATGTTTATTTTTTTAAAATTTGTTTAAACACTAATTCTATATAATTTGATGTGTTGGAAAAAAAAAAAAACTTTTTTTTTGTCGTCATAGTCGGTTAGCCTAAAATGCATCAGGTTAAGTAATAGGTAACAACTTGTTTAAAAAAAATTTAAGAGCAAAAATATGTTACTTTCAAATTTTTATCTTGATTTTTTGCCAAGTAAATGTGTTGAATGAAAGGATTATAGGTAATTTACTATTCACTTTTATATATTTTTTATTTAATTATTTTGAAAAATAAAAAATTAATACCATACCATTGCTTTTCCGAAAAACACTATAAATTGTTGAGCTAGTTGTCATAGTCTCATAGAGCAACAAGAAGTAGTGGAGTAGTTGATGGGTCACAAAAGACAGAATAGCTGGCCCAGTAAGAAACTTTTACAACTAGATTGTTAAGTTGAGAGAGAAAGAGAGAGAGAGAGAGAGAGAGGGGTACTCACTTACCTCACTAGACTCATTATCCAGGCTTTGGCATTGTCGATCATTCTTAGACTTAAACTCAGTCGACACTCATTTTACATTTCTAGCTTATGATCGTCTCTGATATTAATTGTGACACTCTACTTTTTCAGAAAGTAACTCATTCTAAAACTATCTTAATTTCTTAGTCATAACTACTGTTCAAAATACTATACATTTTATATAAAGGACTACTCAAAATCTCAAAAGTGTTATACACCAACAAAAGACAAGAAATCCTATCCTACTGACACTACTTAGTGGGTGATTTAATTTGAAAGAAATAATATCCTTTTTAGAAAGCGTGTGGGCTAAATCTCAACTTCAACTGAGTTCCCTATAGCCCTTGCTTCCATTCCCTTTTTGCTTTTTATTAAGTTTGATTTTTTTCTTTTTTTGACTTTTTTTGCTATTTTTTGTTGAGAGGCTTGGTTGCGTCACTTTTTATCGCTAAATTTATTTTTTTAATAAACGTAGCAGATAACTTGCTATCTTTTTCTCTCTAAAAAAAATGCAGATGCAGCTTAGAAGAGCCGGATCTTGACGAATTTCCGAAAAAAGAAAAAGAAAAACAAGTTCCCAACAGTTTATAATGAATTGACTTTTTTCTTTTTTCCTTTTTTGGTTTACCTTAGGAACTTTCAACTCCCTTGTGAACACTATGATTTGCTCACTTATTCATAATGTATCATATTAGCACTAAAGAAATATTTACCATTGATTTCACTTATTTCGAACTCGATTTTCCAAAAATAGTTGGCACCAAATTGACCAAATAAGAAAAAAGCAACCAAATAGTGGATTTTACATTATATAAAGTTCCATGGTTATCACAAAACCCGCGAAACTGATAAAACAGTTTGATCACTCAATAGTTTGAGGTTTAAGTTGTATTTACCAGTTCCAGTAATAAGAGTTTAGCCGAATATAAACAGTCCATTTGATCAATTATAATAGAGCTAAGTAGTAAGTTAAAAGAACTGCAACAAAGAGTTATAAAACAAGAAAAAAGAGCAAGTGAACATGCCTGTACAGCCTCAGAAAATCTTTTTGCAGAAGTAGACCCCTTCAAATGTCGATTCCTCGCCGCAATATTGTCGAATTGTTTTACTCTGAATTTTTCAGTCAAATTTTCATGAGCAAACTAACCCATCATATTTGATTTCCCGAGGGGGAAAAAGAAGAACATTTCTGATGCATAAATAGATTCAGGTCAGGTTACAGATGAGACACCCAAACCAAATCTTTATTGAATTACGCCGCAGGAGGAGAAAGCCGAAAAGGAAAACAAAGAAGAAAGGAAGAAAAGAAAGAAAGAAAAGAAAGAAAGGAAGAAAAAAAAAAAAGAAGAAAGGAAGAAAAGGAAAAAGGAAAAAAGAGAACCGAAAAATGTTCTCCTTTCATGCTTCCCATCCTCGAAGGACGGTGGCACGTGCGACGCGGTTGACAGCGAGGGTGAACGCGCCCATGCGGAGGTCGCAGTTGTGGGTCTTGCACATCCCCTTCACATCTTTGAAACCCCTCGTCATGTATGTCTTTAACTCGCAGTTCACCTTCTCTTCGTCCCACATGAACCCTTGAATATTCTGCGAAAATCGGGAAACAAAATATATATATACAGTTTCAATAGAAACATACATGCATGTACATAAACAGCATGGTTTCGAAAGTGTAAATTTTCTTTCAAAACCATAGAAAAGCAAATATCTGAGCCAAGTAAAGAAAAATAATTTATAACAAAACAATCAGTGAAGTAGATTTCATTATTTTAGTCAATCAATGAAGTAGAATGAGTTGCCTAATAATAGTGCCGAGAGGTTGTGTATTATAAATGAAGAAACAATGGTAAGATATCGCTCTTTTATCGGCATTTTGTGCCTTAATCCATAATGTAAATTGTATTCAATCTTACTTTTTGTATATGCGCCACAATTTTACAAGAAACAAGAGAATAAGTACTAACCTGGACCCACTCGAAGTAACTCACAGTAACGCCGCCTGAGTTCGCTAATATATCAGGCAGAATCAGAACACCTTTTTTCGATAAGATCTGGAAACAGAATTTCGATAAATTAGTTTGCAAATTTAGGTATTCCATGCCACAGATAGGCTAAGCTGAAGCACCACTCACCTCGTCAGCCTCAGGGTCGGTCGGATGATTTGCTGCCTCGATAATGAACTTGGCACGTATGTCATTTGCATTCTCCCTTTAAAAGTGCAAGAAAGATGAAGATGAGATAATGTTCTTGTTAATCATACTACATAGTAACCGTATACGAGACATTTTGAAGAAAATTGCCTGTTGATCACACCACCAAGGGCTGCAGGAATAAGAACATCGCAGTCTTCAGTTAGCAACAGATTCGAATCGAGTGCATCTCCTCCGCTGAAACCTTTAACACCACGATTCTCTCTGGCGTGCTTAAGTAGTTTGGGAATGTCGAGACCATTGCTGTTCTTAACGGCTCCTGTGACATCGCTGACTGCAATAACTTTTCCCCCTGCTTCAGTGATGAGATAGGCCGCCCAGGAACCAACATTTCCAAACCCCTGAAGTTTTGAAATGAACGAGTGATTCAAATTAATGTTGCATGGTCAGACAAAGCTAACAAAGAAGTTGGTAAGAATATTCAATATTAAAGATACAAAAAGGTTACATTCATAGTGGAATAGAACTAATACTCCTTGGACGAGTATGTTTAATAGTTTGCGGGAAAATCTGGCTGCTTGTCTACTTTTAGTTCCCACAATTACAAGCTCGGCACGGATTGACTTGATTATATCAATTTGAGACTACGATGTTGCAACACTTGCGTGACAAATTGTTGGAGTTTCTATAAATGGTCAGAATTTCACTTGGCAAATTAAAAGAACAAAATGGCATTTCACGGATTGTTAAATGAGGAATAAAAAAAAAAAAGGTATCTTAAATGCAGCAGTTTGGTTGAAATATTGCTCACATCGGTTTTACACGAGGAGCAACTAGAATGTTATTTAGCCATTACTTCAGAGCTCATGGTTAACAAAATTTAATGTCTTGAAAGGGCGACGAGAAGTGCTACTACTTTTAAATTCAAAGTCTAGCAATTGCACTGCTTTAAAATTTCTTTGGTGCACGCTGCCTCTTACTGTAGAGGTTTGCAGAGCTTTCCGCAAATAACAAATTGTCAGTAATTGAGATATGGATCTACCTGTATAACAAAGCGTTGGCCTGCAATGCTTTTGCCATACTCTGCAAGCAGGGCTTCAGTCGCAAACAGAACTCCCCTTCCAGTAGCTGCCTCTCTACCAAGCGATCCGCCAAGATCCTTGAGTAGAAAAGTATAACAGCTAGGTTAACAAAAGCTGAAACATTTAATCTGCCAAGTTCACACTACAAGGAACCGAACTTTTATCATTAACTTAGCAGTTAAGTGCGAAGTAGAAACCAGAGACACATCTAAACTGCCTTCCATATGTTTTGCTCTGAATCAACAATGCTATGAAACAGCTATTTTTTGTTTTCGAAAGAAAATTCATAATAACCATCAATAAGACTATATTCGAGTTCTCACTACCAACCTCGAGAGATCGAAAAATACTTCAAGTCTCTAAGGCTACAATAACGATCTATAAATAGAGCAATGTAGATGCAAGTTTCTGGCACTTACAACAGGCTTTCCTGTGACAACTGCAGGTGAGTAGCCATGGAATTTCGAGTACTCGTCAAGTATCCAAGCCATCGTCTGCGCCCAAACACAAAATTTTATGAAAATGACCACATGAGGACTAAAAAAATGTCAACTAACGAAAATATTAACAAGGAAAACTAAGAGGAAAACATACCTGAGAGTTAGTTCCCATATCTGGTGCTGGAACATCGGTATGGATACCAATTAAATCATGTATCTTTTGGGTAAAGACCCTTGTGAGCCGCTCAAGCTCAGAGATACTAAGATCTCCAGGGCTACATCCTATTCCGCCTTTAGCTCCTCCATAAGGAATATTAGCCACGGCTGTTTTCCATGTCATTAGCTGTGCCAAGGCATTCACCTCATCTGGATCAACCTGCAATAATCGAAAATTTTATTAGTGCAAGATAAAAAGAACTCAACAGGACCACCACCTAAATGTAGGATTAGTTTCTCTTATGAGAAGTATCAAGGTAAATGTAAACAAAAAATCTTCGATGATACTAATACCATTGGAGTTTGACATAATTTGGCCAGGAGTTCAGATCAAGACATAATACTATTAGCCCCAAATTTTGTTAGTGAATGATGTTCAGAAATAGAAAAGCGACATTAAAGAAGCTCACTACATACCAAAAAGAAACTTCTTAGGTAATAAATATGAAATTTAAGTTACCAAGAATTTCTACACAATTTTTGCAATTAAAAGTCGATTGTGATGCGGTAGTAGAACAAACTAAATATATAAGGATTATTATTGTCTACGAAATCTCGCCACGTAAAGAAATGTGGTTAATAAGAGGTGATTGTCAACTATTTAGAGAAGGGAGAAAAAACACTGCCAATTGTTTTTTTTCCAGAATAAAGCGCTGTTTTGTCTGCTTCTTTTCGGTATAAGTAGTGTTGGTAATCTACAGCTACCTACTTCATGATAATGTTGAAAGTCATTCAAGGAACAAAGATAATTAAACCAAAATTTCAGAACAATCATAATTATGTGAACACATACGGACAAAAATACAAATTTGTGTACGTACGTATGCATGTATAATAGTGAAATGTTCTTAAAGAAAGTAACACAATTAAATTCAAGGACCATTTAAGAAGTTAGATAAAGTTCATCAACAAGTAATTTGAACAAGTAGGTTAAAAGAAAAAAAAAGAAAAGGAATCAAGTAAGAAGCACACCTCCTGGTGGTATCTGATACCGCCCTTCATGGGTCCTCTGGCATTGTCATGTTGCACGCGGAACCCAACATAAGATGCTAGAGTACCATCATCCTTCGGAATCGTGCACTCAACCTGCAACAAACGTTCAGAAGGACCGCTAAAGACTTTACCAATACACATTCTTTTACTGCACAAAATAAAAGCAGAAAGAGTGGAAAAAAAAACCGAATCTTTGAAATGCGTAAAAGTAAAGCGATAGAAAATTCTTCTAATCAGATGTTCACCATGATCAGTTTCCACTTGTTGTTTGTAGTATTGACTGTAAATCGCCAATAACCACTTAACAATAAACAAGCCAATCACTATATTACTCTAATCACTACGTCAATTAAGAAATTACTAGTACGAAAAACACGGTAACGGAAAACAATACGTAAATAAGCTTCATACAGGATTAAGAGGGGTCCATAATAAGAGACAGCATTAAAAAGCACTCTTCTTGGTTTTAAAATAAGGACTAAAACTTCTTATAGGCCTTGTTCAGATGTCGAGATAAGATATTCAATGATAACTTATTCGGTATGAAAATTTTATTTTATTGTATGCTCAAAAGGCTGGAAGCTTGGATTTTGCTCTCTGAAAGGTCTTAGTATCCATGATTTGGCATAATAGCATATTTCATGTACGAGATGATTTATTTTATTTCAAAAAAAGTGATTTCAAGGCCGAATATAGTATTCGTTCTAGATATTTGATCAAAACTCCTTCTCTACCAAATACTACACGCTTCTTAAGCAAGAGATATTTCGAATAAGATATTCATGCATCCAGGCAGGCACAGCCCTGCATTGATTAGAAGTTAAGATCAACTGCAATACAAGAGATAATGACAAAAAAAACAAACATAAAAGATGGGGTCTCCAACAAGAAAACAAAGAACAAGTCAGTGTTTAGGGCTTTCTTTTTTTTGGAAGAAAAAAAGGGAAGACCTTGATCTCTCTGAAAGGGATGAGCAGACTCTTCTCCAACTTGGAGTCCAGCCCCAGCAGCTTAGCTGCCTGCTTGAAGTTCCTACTGGTTGCTGCCAATGCATTCATCTTGTTTGAAGAAATGCCCCACTGAAACAAACCAAGAACTGATCCAACAACAACAACAACAAAAAAAGCTGAAGGATCAAAATGAATAGTCCACACACACAGCACAAAATCAATAATAAAAAGAAGAAGCTCCTTTCTACCTGATTGAAAGCTCTTCAAGGCCTCTTATAGCAAAAGAACCTGATATAAAATATCTGAATGTGGGACAGAAAGGTTACTTAAGGGCTTCAATTTAAGAATGTATAAATAGAAAGGGGGCAAAAAAAAAAGAGAGAAAAGGAAGGAAAGGAGAGAGAGAGTTTGGAGAGATTAAGAAGTGGCCCCGAGATGCTTTAAAAACAGTGAAAGGTATGCAAAACAGAAGATGTGGACACCCCCCACACCGCTCTGCTCATTAAAATCTAAGCCAAAAGTCAAAATATTTTAAGGCAAGAGGTACAAAAGAGTGTCATGTTACATATAAAAATATAAAAAATATTATTTTTAAAAAATTTAAATTTTTAAAATATAATAATTATTTTACATAATATAAGAATTAGGAGGTTCTGAATTTGAATCGCGTCAGACTTCTAATATTATTAATTTTTTTTCCATTTAATTCAAGTCCACGTAATGGACTTTACAAAAAATTTTGAGTCTAGACGTGATGGAAAATATTAAATAAAAAAAATATATGAATATCATTTTCTAATAACTTAACTTTTTAGAGTATAAAGATTGTTTCACATGTCACATAGCTAAAACTGTCATTTAAATAAGATTGTATAAAATTTATTTGAACTATAGGTTATTTCGACTTAATGGACGATTGTTAAAAGTCCCGTGGCTCATCTTTCATTTTATCTTGATTTGAGCAATTTGCTACGTTGTTTGCTTTAACGAGAACGTAATCATATGAATTGTGTAAAATACTCTAAACAATTTATTAAAATCAAAAGTGCGCTCAAATTTTGAAGCTGAAGAGTCATGGGAAAATTCAAATTAGGCGAATTAAAATTGGAAACATATGGTGGACTTGATCTACAAATTTTGAATATATAATCTTCGAATTAACTTACGATTGCACAAATAATGAGATGACAGAGTCAGTGCACTGGAATAAAAAGAGGGCAAATGTAGACAAGGCATAGCACAAATTATACCAGATGGGATATCTCCAGTTTTTTGGGTTTTTTTTTTTTCCTTTTTTCAAGCTCCAAAAATTAAAAACATCATCACAAATCAATTCAGATTTGAAATTAAAATACAGTTTAGTGTAGATTGGTTTACAAACTGATCGAAAATTGAGTTAAAATCTCATGAATTAGTCACAGCACACGTGTGAGAAATGTGTCTTATTTTTTTTAGATCTCTTGTGCACGTTCCACCATGTGATTCAAGGCCACATTATTGCACTAGCCCACTCTGTAATTTATAATTAGAATATAAATAAAAAAGATTACATTATTAAAAGGATTTTTAACATAAATTATGAGATGGCAAAATCCATGTAATTTGAAGAAATTTAGTTAGGTGAGCACAATTTTAATTTCGTGTACTTCTTAAAATGGGCATCGTATTATTCATTACTCACAATAAAAGCATGTGCTTTGTTTACGTTGACCTTATCTATTAGATTTAGTTCATCCAATGAAATTATACACGCTTATGTGGATCGAAAATTACAGCATCAGCGGTTATCATTTTTTTTACAAAAATTAAAATTTAATTTAAAATTACTAACTAACATAAAAAATATGTTTAATATCTCTTCCACTAGAGTAGTTCGATCAAGAGTCCACTCTCCGGTCTTAAATTTTTTAGCTTTTTATTTTTTTTGTTGGGTATGTGAAAGAGTTGTATTTAGTGCTCTCATTTAATTAAAATTTTAAATCTATTTTTAATCCGATTAGTATTTGATTCATATTTTCATAATTTTACTTTGAATTATTCTTATGCTTTTCCGTAAAAATACCAGTTCCTAGTAAACCGTACAAAAAGCTCATTTACCTCATCTCGAGAGACACGTGTCGCATTTCAACATGTTGAGTACAAAAATACGAACGACAAAAAAAAGTGGTAAGAATGTATGGAGACCCCCCCTCCACTATATACTATTCAGAAAATAGGTCTCAACTATTTTTTTTTCTTTGAGACTCCTCCAGTTTTTTATTTTTTAAGATTAAATAAATCTAGTCAAAAAATCTAGAAACTTGTCAAATTTATGGACAATGTAAGTTTTGACATAATTAAGTATAAGGACTCAAATTTCCTTTATTAAAAAATTAGAAGTATCACAATCCCCTAAAAAAAAGAAAGTTGAGGGAGCTATTTCACGACAGCATATAGTTAAGGGACTTTTCATACATTTGTCCATTAAGATAAGGGGAAAATTACGATACCTACGCGGATGATGCGACTGTGCGGGCCCCACCACCTACGGACGATCTCGGTGGTGCGGACGCGTGCAGACAATTACTATGCGGGAGAACGATCACGAACCGGGTTTAACTCCCAACCTAAGAATAGAATCCGAGGATTCAAATCCCCCAAAACCCCGCAAAAGGCGAAACCCTAATCGGAGAAAAAGCGCAAACGAAACCCACACGGGATATAGAGAGAGAAAGAGAGATCATCGATCGATCGATCGATCGATCGATTCGAGAGGAAGAGGGTGAGGAGGAGCTTTATAGAGAGAGAAAAGCGCGCGGATTCCATTCTATATTGGGAACAAATGCCCCCTTTTTTCTTTTTCTATAGAGAGAGAGAGAGAGAGAGAGAGAGAGAGAGAGGGAGAGGGAGATGGATTCCACGTACGATTCGCACAAAGAGGAGAGGCGATTCGGCGTTGTGGGGGACCAGACCATGCGTGATACACGGCCCCATCCCCATCACTCCGCCATTAGAGGACGATCGAGGTATGGGGAGCTGCTTCTTCTTCTTCTTCTTCTTCTTTTCCCCTTTTTGATCTGGTTTATTGAGGACGACGAGTTTTACTTTTGGGTCGCGGAGTTCGCGGTGCTTCCACTCTCGGAATTCGCTAGGCACGTGTTTGCATCGTGTGGTTAACGCACACGCGGGTACCACTAATGGACCGTAGCGTGACTAGGGGTGGAAACGAGCCGAGCTCGAGCGAGCTTATCTCGGCTCAAATTCGGCTTGAAATTAATTTCGAGCCTAAATTTAAGCTCAAGCTTGGCTTGAAATTAATTCGAGCCGAGCTCGAGCGACCCTAATTTCGAGTCGAGCGAGCTCGAGCCCTAAACGAGCCGCTTGAAATTCTCAAAATTATACGATCAATAGTTTAATTTGTATAAAATATTATCTACAATTTGATACAAAAATATGTCTAATAGTTCAAAGTACAAAATAATTATATGAAATACGGTATTATAATATCAAGAAAAATAATTTATAAGTTGAATATCTAATCTTTTCAGCCTTATATGTTTTTTCTTTCGCATTCAATCTCCATATTATTGCTTTTCATTTATGCGGCCAAAAAATAAATAAATTACATAGGTAAATATTGGATTAAACTATCCAATCATATATAACAAAAATCAAAATTTTATATAAACAATAATTTTTTACTTTAAAAATATTATGCATTTTTTCTCAAGCACACAATTAATGGCAAAGTAGGTAACGGCGGGTGCTTGCTGTTATTTGGTAATTTGAAGAACTTCAGGCTTGACCACTTGGGGTAAGAGACAGAGAAAAAAAAAAGAGAGAAAAAGAGTAGAAATTTAAAGCTCTTTGAAAGAAAAAAAAGAAAGAGAGAAAATATAAATTTAGTAAAATTTTGCCCTTTTGTTTGTCTATTGGGTTTATTTTTATGAACCAACAACATTGGCCCAATTTTAACTAAACTCAGNTTTTTATCACTTCTCTTTATATTTCTATGATGATAAAAATTGTCTATTTTTTTAATTTATTTTTTTAAAAATTATTTTTATAATTATAAAAGTTGATAGGATTATTTATAAAAATTTTTTTTTCTTGTTCTATTTTTCTCTCTACGAGACGGAGGCTGCCCATCTCCTCTCTACCCCCGCGCCCTCACACCACTCGCCCTCCTTGCCTCCGACTCAACAAAGGCTGCGCTCACCGCCACCTTTTGGGACGCCCTTCCTCGTCTTCGTCCCATGCGCCCTCGCCGGCGCCTGCTCATCTTCAACCTCCTCATCTCCAATCCTACTAAGGCTGTGCCGCGATTCTTTCTGAAAGATAGTTATACTATTTTTTCTACCAAAGAGCACTCCTTAAGATAAAAGTTATGCTCTTTAAACGAAAGTTATACTTGTTGAAAAATAGTTACACTTTTTTTTCTCTCAAAAAGTGCAATGCGGGCAAGGGCGCAGGGGCAAAGGGGAGGCGCTCCGCCTCCGCCGCCGCCTCTCTTTTTGTAGACTTCAATTATTATTGTTCTCATTTGGAAATAAGTTTGTTTAGGAAAAAAAGGTGGAACAACAGTTTCAACCTTATGCTAACTTATTTCAGGAATTCGAGAACTACTGTTCTTGGATACGATAATTCTCGTTTGGAAACAAAGGGAAACAAGGGTTTATTCCCCTTTGTTTCCGAACCACACACTCTCTAAGAGACTGTGTGGTTCAAGATTTGTAATATTTTGAAAATAAATTTTATTATATATTTAGATTATCAATTTTGTTACTAACTTGTCAATCCAGTTAAATTGGCAGATGTTAAGAACTAATATTTTCTTATTAATAAACTGTTAATAATTTCCACCAAACATGGAAATGTGAACATCTCATAATCGATGGTAATCTATTATCCTTCCTACAGTCTTGAATTGAATGATAATAAAAATTTATTTTTAATAAAAAATATGAAGAACTGTTGAAATATTATAAATTTTGAATCAAACGGGACTTATTGTAGCGTCAAGATCTAAACAAGTAGAGTCAGTGTGAAACCTCCCTACATACAAACAAACAAACAAGGTGCAACCTTTTAATAAAAGAATACTATTTCTAGAGCAAATTCTCTGGGAAGAATGAAAGGACACATCTTTAAGTGGCTATTTTGTCCACCAACATCTTTATGTACCAATGGGTGTTGTTGTTGGATTCCAACAACTTCCTCACTCCTCACATTTCTCCTTATTTCCACACTCATGGGTGAAGTATCACAGTGCACTAGTGGCTAAATTAAGAAGAGAGAGAGAGAGAGAGAGAGAGAGAGAGAGGTGAGAGAGAGGTGACATGAAAGTGGTCCCTTTTAGTGGATAAATGCTGTGTTAGTGGCCACCATGGAATATATTTGTACATAATATTCTTAGACACTGTTTTCGGAGAGAGTATTCTTAGACACATTTTAGTTTGGGAATTTATCTTTGACAAATAACCCCCCAAAAAAAGTTCGCATTATTCCATTATCCTTATTATCCAAAACGTTAATATGTTAGGAATAGTTCAAAAATAAATGTAACACCTCTACTGACATGTACGGTTAAGTCTGAATCATAATGTATTACCTAATTTAATATCCTCATTTGAACGGAATATCGTATCGTATGGTGAAAATAAACTTGTCATAAGAGTTTTTATGTTATTTTGAATCTAATTGCAAGATTGTTTTTTTTTTTCTGCATTCAATTCGAATTTTTAGATACTTTAGATATTATGATTTTGGAAGATAGGAGTAAACAGTATTCTTTGCTGATTGGATTATATTTAGTCGTTAAACACAAGATTTGATTGGGATTACAACTAAAATTATGTTAATTAATTGTCATTGTTGTGTTCCAACATAAAACATCATTATTAAGGGGAGTGAGATTTGAAGCAAGCCATATTAATTACTCCGAATGAAACAATAATGGAAAATGAAATAAGTGAAAATTAATGTACAGGGACATCTTATGCAAATAGACGTTTGAATTTTCAATTTTAGCAATTACACATGCTAAAATTTATCAAATAATTTAATATAAGCCTCTCTCTATAAATGAATTTACTAATTACACAACCATTTTGATAAGATGTCGCGCACATGATCTTACAAGACTTTAAAATATAAAGAATTCTATTTTTTATTTTCTAATTTTAATAATTAAGCATAATGATCAAATAGTAGGCATAACCATACTTTAATTCTTTTCTTTTTTTTTAAGAGATAGATAGCACGCTATCCGCTTTGTTTATTTCATTTAGAAATAAACTTAGCTAAAAATGTGAATCAATTAGAATTTGAACTTAGGTCTCGGGTACCAACCACAAGTCTTTTGCCACTTGCTCTAGGGACGGTCGGTAATTATACTTTAATTCAATCACCTTTATTTATATGTTAGAATACAAAAAAAATATTTTATTTTTTAAGGCTTTTTAACACTATATACAATACGAATGATGAAATTTAGTATCTGCTCGTCAAAATTAAAAGTTTAAACGACTGCTTATAAAAAGGACTAAAGTTCAAAATATCTTTACACATTTTTCCCATAAAATAATAATGAAATCTAAGTAAGCATCAGCATGCATGTATCAGCAAGATGCGCATCTACGTCATATGCTCGCTAAAGTACTTTGGTGGTAGAAGATGACACCACTAGTACAACTAGTGTTCCAAGGTGACGTACCAATCTCAGCCTACCAATCTCGAAAAATTTTAGAATGCAACGAGCATATTAGTGACGTGACGTAACAAATCAATCAAATATCTTTTTTTAGAAATATATGTTTCATCATAATTATAAAAAAATATTTTTATTATACTTTTGTTTGAAAAAAAAAATGTGATTGGCTTATTATTGATGACGTGGTGTAAGTGTGACAGTGTAGAATTCCTCACCAATCTCACCCTACTAGCATAGCTGTTTGGTATTCTGGGTCTTGGATCCAGAGATTGGGGATTCGATGCATTGTTATTTTGTGTTGGGATCTGATACCCATTGCAGTGTTTCGAGGTGACTTACCATCTCGCTCTATTAAAATAGCTAGTTTAAAATAGCTAGTTTTTTAATCTGAGTTGCAGGTCAAGAGGTTGGAAATTCGAATCTCACGCTCTTATTTAAATTAGATTATTTTAGGCTTTTTTTTTTTTGGAAATATATGACTTGTTTAAGAAGGATTTTTTATTTTTCATAAAATCTTTGCATAAAAATAGTGTAGGAAGGATTGTAGGTAGGGTGGCTTGCAATTCTTACATTCAAAAAATTTGTCTAGCAACTAAAAACGTAAACTTAGAAATAAATTTTTATGCCTTCAACATTTTTTACTTTAAATAAGTTGTCATCCATCAATTGGTTAGAGTGTATTATTACAAACTAATTGATCACGACGATAAAAAAAATTTCATCAATACATTGAAATATATGAAATTATGTTTTTTTTTTAAAAAAGGAAAAACGGCAACAATGCCTAAAAAGTAAAGTAGAATTTTCAATTTTATCGCACAAAAAATTAAATATAATATAGTCACTCGTACATTTGTTTTTCTTTTTTTTTTTTACCCTTTATTCCCTGGTTCTTAGTAAAGTGTCAAAATCACGCGACACGTTTTCAATGACAAGTTGAGATTAGCTGTGACTTGGACATTCCACTACAACTAGATACATGGTGGATTGGATAACAAATGCCAAATTGGTCTCTCTCAAACTAAACTACAAAAATTATTGCACATAGTTATTAGTGCAGCAGCCAAAAAAAAAAAAAAAAAAAAAAAAAAAAAAAAAAAAAATATCTGATCAGAGCATCCAGCCCAATTTTGATAGCCCATAATTGAACAAAACAGAGTTGAAACGAAGCATATAAAAATATCTTTACGTATAAATAGTGGGGTTGTAGACATTGTAACTGATTCATCATGATAATGCACAATGTTATATAATGTGCAAAATACACTTACGTGGTGAGATTCGGTCTGAAATTTTCAACCAAAGAGAATGCGAGCCAGGTCAGGCTTTCTTGTTCTTTTCAGTGACAAGGGACCCGATACTAATCATTCTGGACAAATCTAACAGCGGTCAGATAGAAAAGCAGTTCGCTAGTTGCGCATATACCGGTTGAATCGCGCCTAACATTGTTAGGCGGCTGTCAATAACAAAGGGGCACTGAGTTCCGGCTACCAGATCTGCATCAAACATCAGCAAAAGCTAGTACAAAGTACAACAGTGGGTTAAATGGAGGGAGCAGTTGGTTATTTGGACTCGATGGCGCGGCTCAAATGGTCTGCACTAACAAGTGTGTAACTCGGGGCATGTTGTGAGCACTCAATGTTTGGCAAACTATTGGTATTCTCAAGATAACACAAACACAACCTGGAAAACTCATTTAGGCTTCGGCGTTCCTTGACTTTCTACAAGTTTGTGTCCAGTTATGACAAAGCAGTTCATCCAGCAATCATTCGGGGAAAAAAAGAAAAGGAAAGAAAAGAGAGTTTGCAAGAGCAACAAATAAAATACAACAATGAAGGACCATTCGAGCAACTCGATCATTACTTGGAAAAACCATCATTAGTAGAGAAATAGCGAGAATCGGATTACTAAGATGCGCAAGGAATAACCGAATGAAGCATCATTATGAAGAAGTGCGGCAAAACACCAAACTCCAAATCCACAAGCAAAAGTTGATGCAACCACTAAAGCCTTTTGGAAATAAAAGAGTGGACATGGATCCTTCCTGCTACTATTTCAAAATAAAATAATACGAGAGCTGATTGACAATATAGAAAAATCAAATCACAAACCAAATTCAACCTTGGTTCATACAAATCGCATAAAGACCATGTAAATCTTACGCTCGAATACCAACACGTAACAATTAAAAAGCACATTAAGATATTAAAGTTTCACAAGCTACAAAAATTTTACCTAAAACCAAAGATAATCCACCAAAAACACCTAAGGCAAATGACAAAATGTCTCTCTTAATGACCTCAACAAAGTTGAAAGCTAATACACCATAACAGGAAAGAGAAGAGGGAGGATGCTAAACTTATCGCTTCTTTGAGACACCAACAGTCTTTCCCCTACGGCCAGTGGTCTTTGTGTGCTGCCCACGGACTCGGAGACCCCAGTAGTGGCGCAGACCTCGGTGGTTCCTGTGGCAGACCCATTAACAGATAAATAACATGCTTGTAAATAATCAAAAGACATAATTATGTAAGAAACGACCAAAGATAACAGCATTGTTTAACATCAAGTGAAGTGCTTAAGAACAGTAATAATCAGATAACTTAAGATGGCAGCATTGTTTAACATGTAAGTTCAGTTCTTAAGAACAGTAGTGATCAGACAAACTTGAGATGCATATTTCATATTCAAGAAAACAACGCGAGCTTCACAACGTGCAGAATGCTCCACTTCTTGACCAGGGATAACCAAGCCCCAACTCATCCGGCACCAAGTAAATTTATTTATGTGATCAAGAATATAAACAAGGGAGCACCGAACAATGTAATGGCAATAAGAACTTCGAGCAGGAGAGACAAAGGAATCTTCTAACCATAGGAGCAAGGTTTTAAGTGCTCGTCGACACGAGCCGTATCCACCGTGCTGTACCGTGCCAATAAGATACCGGCACGATACAGACCCCGTGTCGATGGCATAGCTCAAAACCCTCTATTCTTTAAATTAGTAAGTAATTTCTTCAATAAAGTAAAAAAGATGTGATAAAAAGCCATAATAAATAGTTAGAATATTTTGTTGCTAAAAAAAAATAAATATTTCATACTATTATGTGTCGGCACACAAAAATTTTTCTGACTGGCACGCATCGGCACGGCTCGGCACGCACTGTGCCGTACCGTGCCGGCAAGTTTCCGGCACAACCCCGTACCACGGCACTTAAATCCTTGCATAGGAGTGTACTAGGACTCAACAAAAGGTTCCTAAAGTTTACTGGTTTACAGTGGTTCTGAATGAATGAATCAAAGATATTCAAGATATATAGGGGAAAGATCTGCAAAATCAATCCATGATAAACAGCATTAAATGTTACTCCCCTCCAACTTCATGTTTAGCACTACTTGGAGAATTTAATAAACCATGACTTACATGCCTTCTACCATACATGACAATCTCATTCGATAAGAACTACTGAAATTGTATAATCTCTAATCTCAAATAAAAAAGGAGCATCAATCTCAGTAGCAAGTCATTTGTCAGATTGTCATAAACCTGAGAAAGCTTAAAGCCCTAAACAAACACATCATATTTGACATACCACTGCAGTACAAATTGGTCAATTATAAAGATGTCCGTGGACCGGGTCGGGTCTGGGTAATTAATATACTGTACCCATACCCTAAAAAGAAATGGTTACAAAAAAATATATATACCCTACCCATTTAACTTCGGGTCGGGTCCGGGTCTGGGTACTAAAGTTACTAATATACCCATCGGGTCTATTTGAGCGGGTCTGGGTAGTGACTATCCGTATACTACCCGTTCAAAACCGGATATGGATCGGGTCTAATTCGGATACGGATATCCGTATAAATATATTTTTTTATAAACTTTATTAAATAGTCAATAAACAAACTATATTGTTGACAATGAAATATTGTTGGCGGAAATGAAATGAAAAAAAAGAGTAGAAAACAGAGAGTAAAAAAATTAGAAAAAAGTAATGAGTAAAAGAGACGGCTAGGGTTTCATTAGGATGAAAATAAATAGTGACTCATCATCTATAAGTTATATTAAAATTGATCCTTCAACTTCAAAAGTTTATTTTTTTTATTTACTATCGGATATTTCATCGGGTCCGGGTCCGGGTCCGGGTCCGGATTTGAAAACTATTCCGGACCCTACCCATTTAAAAGTTAGGTTCAGGTCGGGTCCAAATCGGGTATGGGTATAAAATATCCGGACCCATAACCGAAATTTTAATGGATAATTTTTTTTCCGTATACTATTCATTTTTTATCAGGTCCGGTTCGGGTCCGGGTAGGGTCCAGATCGGGTATGGGATATCGGATATTTTGGACACCTTTAGTCAATTAAGTATTCTATGTTCAATTTTCCAATTTGGCCAAACTTGCCTTTATGTTTAATTAATTGAATTTGATCATGTAGCACCTTGAATTGATCTAATTAGATAATTGGATAAAAAAACTGTTTTTTGATTAACATTTCTCTTTTCTTCAGGGATTTTAGACTAATTTTCATGCAAACTTTTCAATTAATCAGAAAGATCTTGAATGAGGCGAGAATCCAAATAAGTAGCATTGACAACTAGTTGTTACAGATAAGATTTTGAATAATACCAATCACCGGAGGGTTGCTCGAGTGCTTAAAACTCAGTACTAACCAATAAATCATAATAAAATGTTACACTATGGGCCTATAGCCTAAAAACAACTTCTCTCGTACTTAGTCATGTGTTCATTCTCTGCCAATGGCTATATACTTTGAACTTTCTATTTCTTCTTCCTATCCTCCTACTTTGTTTTATGTAGTAGCATTGCTAACATCAGATATACGTCAAGTTTTTCAGCCATTCAAATTAAATATCACAAAGGTGTTGATTGTCAAAAGAATAGTGGATGTTAAATTGTCCAGATACAGTAATAGATATAATCAACAAATAAAATGAATGATACTTATTTAACTTTGGTGAATCTATTGCATGGATCACTCAACATCGCAATGAACACAAGTCTCCAAATAATGAGAGGTTAGGTACACTCCCAGAAAGACCGATATGACAAATTCTGCCTCCGTTTCTCCCACCTCTTCAATAAACACATGTTTGCTCAATAGCCTCATACCTAAGTCAATTGAAACTTATAAGCTTATACTCACCCCTAAAAGTAAGGTGCATTAAAGCCCCTTGAGTTTCCTATCCACAAAAGCTATGCACATGTAGAAGCACAAAATGAATATATATCTACAAATCAGGTTTTGGAGAAGTAGATCTGCGTGCTCCTTAATTTTCATGGTAATTCATGACATACAACAATGTGTAAATGCAAGCATGGAAATGCGCAAACCAACCACATGCAACAACAAGAAGAGCATATAGTTAAAAACGATGAGTTATGAATGTGTTAAGAATCACAAACCTAATCTTCTTCAAGCGCTCCAAATCATCCCTCAGCTTCATGTCCAAAGCATTGGACACCACCTGAGAGTACCTACCATCCTTGTAGTCCTTCTTCCTGTTCAGGAACCAATCCGGGATCTTGAACTGGCGCGGGTTCGCAACAATCGTCATGAGATTCTCAAGCTCAGCAGCCGAAATCTCACCAGCCCTACATCAGTAATTAAAAGAAAGGCTAAAAACGTAAGGGGACACCCTCAGCAATAGGCCACTTCGAAACAAGCCTTCAAACATCATTTTTTTCATTAACATTCCCCAAAAATTTGAATTTTTTTCCTTAATTTGAGTTATTTCTCTAGATTGAATTACGAATTTGTTAAAATTATCAACTCCTTTAGCTATAACATATCAGTAGTTAGCTTGTATCGAAATCTAGGGTTGATCAGCTGAAAATGCATTCAAAACAGTTTAATTTAACATAATCACTTATGAATGAAGCAAAATCCCTAATCAAATTGATAGAAACAACTTAAATCAGATACAGGGGTTTTGCACAACGAACTACGAAACAAATCAAGGATTAGGGTTTCATGAGATCGAAGCGAACCTCTTGTTCATGTCCACGTCGGCCTTCTTGCAGACGATGTTGGCGAAGCGGCGCCCGATACCCTTGATGGAGGTGAGCGCGAACATGATCTTCTGCTTCCCATCCACGTTCGTGTTGAGAACACGAAGAATGTGTTGGAAATCCTCGTTCGCGATCAGAGACTGCACCAAAGAACATCAAAAACATCGAATTAAACAACGCTGAAAACAAGAGAAATTGAATCGATTCGACCGCGTAGATCGGATCAAGGATTAAGTATTAAGGATTGAGAACCAACCATGGCGGAAGCTAGGGTTTCGCCTCTCGAGCTCCTCGGCCGCGATCGCTTCTCCGATCTCTCGAGTTCGAAGCGGGGGAGTTTTGAGGCGAAAATCCACGGAGGGGTTTATATACGAGCGCCGACGAAAAGAAACCCTAGAGTGGGAGGAGGAGGCGTTCGTAACATACTCGAATCTTAAAGGAGTACAAAACGATCGGACGGCTGAGGTTCCTCCACGGTGCACTGGGCTAATTAGCCCATAAGGCCATAATTACATAAATGGGCCTCTCATATATATATGGGTTGCTTAATTACTTCATTAGTACCCTAAAGTTTCCTAATTCATGAGTTCACAAATTTTTTGAGCCTTACCACAAATCCCTCAACAAATTTGTGAGAACTTGTATGCAAAACAAGTGATTGGAAAACTCTTTGTAGAAAAGGTCGATTTTCTAGAAACTTGCTAAAACCTCAAAGGATTATCCAGCCTAATTTGTTAATATAATGGCTAAAAGCAATATTTTTTATTGGAAAGTCCAAAATTTTTAAAAGCGCTTTCAAATTTGTCACCTGCATGCAAAAATAATAAAATAAAACCACAGGGTACTGACTTGATACAAAAATAAAACCACATGGTACTAACTTGATATAAAAATAAAACCACAGAGTATTAACTTGATACACTTTAAACGACACAGTACTAAAGTGAGAAAATGCGAAACCACATAGTACTAACTTGATACACTTTAAACCACATGATACTAAAGTGAAAAAGTGCGAAACCACATGAAGGTATTTGAAGTTTCCCCTAATTAAAACTCGTACATGTTTATGAGAGAAAAGGCCAACACTTTTTTTTGAATTGGAAACATAGGGTGACAAGAGAACAAAATCAAAAAGAGAACAAATTAAAACAACATGAGTAATTACACAGAGTAAAATGAGCAAACATACTAAATAACAGAAAGCTCTGCATTGTGCTATTAATTCCACATGCTTAAGATAGCTTCGATTACATCCCACAAGTACACATACTGGCATGAGTTCAATTATCAACCAAACAGACAATGCAGACGAGAGAAGAGACCATCAACATCAACACTAAGCATTTATTGCGACAATTTGACAACAGTTATCATCTCAAGGCTCAAAGACCATGCTCTCGGCTTCCTTCTTGATAGACTGGAAGAGCACCGACGAAAGGTAACGCTCGCCAAAGCTCGGGAAAACAACCTACAACAGCGTAAAGAAATTCATTTAACTCGTAGGTGGATGCAGAAGACGAAGAAAAGGAGAAAGCGTGGTTAGTAGGGTCAATGAGCAATTGCAGCTATAATAACTATTACTTCGTGCGTGTTTCTTTGGGAAATATCTATTACCTTGCTCATAAGTCAATGGGGTTGAGTGCAGTTTTGAATTTTCAAGGGTAAAATGTGAATATGATCAACAAAATTAATCAACAAGATTGACGTAGTTAACAAAGCCAGGCAACTTACAACAATAAGTTTTCCCTCATTCTCTGGTCTCTTTGCAATCCTAATAGCAGCAGCAGCTGCTGCTCCAGATGATATTCCGACCTGCAGAATGTTTTACAATCAGCAGAAGAGGATCGACATGCTTGAATACGAACAGATGAAGGAGGCTATAGCAACACAGCCATGAGTAAAATGATCAAAACACTCACCAACAACCCTTCTTTCAGAGCAAGAGATTTCGCAGTTTCAATAGATTCCTCACTCGAAACCTGGCAAATCACACACAGAAGGTCATAAAGAAGAAGAACAGAAGCTCCTAATATATCCAAGAATGTTATTCTTCGATTAAGCTATGTACTGCTCAAGATTTAGACAAACCTGGATAACTTCATCGATAAGATTGACATCCAGAACACCAGGAATAAAACCAGCTCCTATTCCTTGGATCTTATGAGGACCTGGATATAAGAAGCAGATAAAAGTTTCTTCATATTTATAGTCAACAACAAGCAACGCTTTTTGAGAAAATGGGACATACACTAATGAGACTATAGCACCAAAATTGAAAGTTTTAGTTTCAACCAGGGTTAGTCTGAAATATTTTGGCTTCAACTAGAATGGGGCAATAAAGAAGGCTTAGCATGAGAACATCAGCCTAAATTGACTTATATAACCTATATAGGGTTCAATTTTGATTCACCGAGATCATTTTAACTATTCCATCATACTCTGAACTCTTTGACAGATAGTAAAATGAAAGTGAATATGTCCTTCACAGAAGTAGCATAATATACGTTCTATTATGTGAATTCCAATTAATTGCATTTGTATCGATCTTTTTGAATTGGAGAATTTTGACCAAAATGACCAAATCTGAAACTTTAGAGGTCTGGAAATCAAGAACTAGCATTCTCAAACTGATACAAGAATGCTTCTAGAATGCAAGTACCAAACAACAAACTAAAGAAAATGAATGTGAGGAGATGGAGAAGCCTTCAAGCCAAAATCCAGCTCCAGCCACTGATTATAAAGTCATGAGCTCATGGGAATGACTGAGAGACTTCGCTTGGTATGCCTAAGTAGCAACAATATAGACCAAGAGATTTGCAATAAACTAGAGATGGAACAACTCACCAGGTTTTCCTCCAGATAAAATTGCACTTTCAGTTGGCTCAACACCGTACAGCTTAGTGAAAGAAAATAAAAACCAAAAAAATTGTCAGTTCATGTTGTGCTTAAGTTAAGAATCCAAGATAACCTTTTCTAAGTTGATCCAAAAAGAAATTCTACATGAAGTAACTAATGATGATTCAGTAGCTCTGGAAATTCAAACTAACCTTGATCTCAGGATTCTTTTCTTTGAGATATCTTCCGGCTCCAGTGATCGTGCCGCCAGTTCCAATACCAGAAACAAGGCCGTCAATTTTGTGCCCCGTGCCTTCCCAAATTTCAGGTCCAGTTGTCTCATAATGTATCTGCAAACAAACTAATTGTAAGGTATCTACAACAAAGAAATGAATTTTGTAGAAATCTATAATAAATGTATAGCCCTGAAAACATAAAACTTTGGGTCTAAATTGCATACATATCTTATGATCAGGTTTTACCACATAACAAAAATCTGAATTTTCCTACAGGAACTTTAGAAACTTTCTTACAGATGCATCAATGTTAAAAAGTGCACCTCTTTTGAAAATTCTAGTTCTAAACCAATTTCTCCCCATGAATTGAGTGAGTTGAAAACTTAAGATAAGGGATTTTGTAACTGCAGATTTGAGGGGCATACAAAAACTCAGATTTTAAAAGGTGTATATGTAATTAGACCATTTTAGAAGAATATACACACATATGTAAAATTATACCTTAGGGTTAGCAGGATTTTCAAACTGCTGAAGAATATAAGAGTTGGGTGTCTTCGCTGCGAGCTCTTCTGCTTTATGAACAGAACCTTTCATGCCCAAGGTGGGATCAGTGAGGACGAGCTCAGCGCCGAAAGCCTTAAGTATGGTCCTCCTCTCGAGGCTCATGGAGGCCGGCATGGTAAGAATAAGCCTGTAGCCCTTTGCAGCCGCTATGAAGGCCAGTCCTATGCCGGTGTTACCGCTCGTGGGTTCAATCAGCACACTCTGTCAATAAAAGGCATTCATAATTGAGACAGATCAGCCGAAATTCTACGAAAAAAAAAAACCATCCTACTGATGCATCAGATATACATTTTTTTAATAAAATAACTAAGTAATTTGATTAAGTAAAACGACAGTATTTACTCATTTTGTTGTAATCTAGCTACCCGCAATAAGCTTTTAATTTGAAAAGTAAGATATGGGAAAGCAAAAACTACATAATATGAACTCACACCCAACACAACCACTACCCAGAACACCAGCGTTCAACCCGAAGCCATGCAAACTAACATTGAAAGGGAAAAACAAAGGAGATAAAAAAAACAAATATTCTCAACCAAACTAATTGTCGATTAATTATGCTTGCTATCAACTTCTTTACATGAAAACGAGATGGATACAACACCAATAATAGCAAAAGGATTAGTCATGAATTGCAAAGACGCATCAATAAGTTTGTAAGCAATTCTAGCGCAGTGTAAGAAGGAGAAATGGAAAACTAGGAACAATTTCATATTTTTATATATGTTTTTGAATACATCTAATTATATTAATTGATTCATATACGAGATTACCGACCTTCCCAGGTTCGATCAATCCCTTCTCCTCTGCATCAGTAATCATACTATACCCAATCCTGTAAATTTAAAATTTATCATCAACCATCATACTCCAACTAAGTGCAAAAAACAAAAGCAAAAACAAATTAAGTTTCTACACAAATTGGGAATTTTGCGATTCTCACAAAACTTATATGAATTACCTATCTTTAACACTGGAACAGGGCTCCATCATCTCCAGCTTAGCCGCAACACGCCCGACACATCCCGCAGTAACATTATTGAGATACACCAATGGGGTTTTACCAATCAACTGAATACAAAATCACAATCAAACAACACAATCAATAAATCAAACAACAAAAGCATAACAAGGAACAAAGTTTCAAATACAAAAGCAACAAAAATTAACAAAATAAATATATATTGAAGCTTACTTCAGTAACATCCTTGGCGATTGTTGTACCCACTTCACCCATTTCTCAAACCAACTGCAACAAAAGTTATCATCAAAGCTAAATCTAGGGCATGAAAACAAATTTGGGGGAAAAAAAAAGGGTAATCAAAGTGTCCAAATACGAACAAGTTTAAGAATCCAATCCTCTGAACAAACAATCGGATTGGTTCTGATATTAATCGAACAAAATAACAAGCTTTTGGTGGTGATATTTTTTAAAATCTGAGCTCAAATTACATCCTAAAACATCCAAAACAACGAAGAACAAATATAACCTCAAATTATACCAAAAAATTCACAAAAAATGGCAAAATTTTCCGCTTAAATCGAAGGGAGGGGCTTCGGATTTTACCGATTTTGAGAAGAGGATGAGGTTGCGGTGGGAGGAGGCGCTTGTGTTAAACCTTTTCAACGTACTGCGGCTTTTGAAACCCCGAGATGCCGCTTTTTTATAGAAGCACTTTTTCTTTCCAATTAATCGCCGAGGAGACTCCGCCCCGAGTCGTTCGACGACGCGACAAAACCGTCACTGAAAATATCGCCTCTACCCTGTCCCGTTAAACCTATTGCATGAACCGTAGACCGGTTTGTTAAAAATTAAAAAAAAGGTTAATTTCATTAGGTCCCTGCAAATACAGAAAATGATTAATATATATCTCTATAAAGTTCAACTTTCATATATTATTTCTTCAAAATTTTTAATATTTTTAAATATATTTTTCTGATTTGTTATCCTTAGAGAATCATTTATATTTTCAGTTTTGCTATCACAAATATATGTTCCTTCAAAAATCATAATAGTATAATATAAAAGAGATAAAAATATCAAACTAATCAGGATTAAGTATTTAATCTATGGTTAACTAAAATTTTCTAACGAATTCTAACGATATATATATATATATATATATATATATATATATATATATATAAGGAATTTAATGTGGAAATAATATTTACAATTATTTTATTTTGTGTTACTACCAATCCGATAAATACTTTCATTAGTCCATAAAATATATAATAAAATATAACTTTCACATACTATTTTTATGTGCATGATCCAATGTAGTCCAATAATATCACCTTCACATAAAATTGTATTGTTAATATTTGATAAATATATATCTTAAAAATTATAAATTTTTGAAAATATAATTTACTACGAATAAAAAAATTATCTTTTTTTACGTTGTAGATTTTTTTTATTTTACTTGCCATCTGAATAAATAACAAGATTCCAAACTCGTGAATTATTTTTTAAGTTTATGATCTTCTTTTTAAGTATCATAAACACAATTTTTGGGGGGGTCTAGTTAATTGTGGCTTTTACAAGCATGTGGTTCATGGATGACGTGGTACGCCTGGTCCAGGAAAATTTGGCCCCGATAGCTTTAGTCATCGTTGCTGAGCTGTCGCGAGATAATTGGAAGATAATGGTGGGTCCACGTGAGCGCACAATCATAGATTCATAATGCGCTTATTTTTTACTATATTATGCTATTTGTACTCTCTATTTTCTCCACGGCACCTGCTTTGGTGATTAATGATTATCTCGGTTAGAATAGTAATGGATAAATTGTACTCTTAGTCCCAAACCTTTGTCTCATTTTATTTTAGTTCTTATGTAATTCATTATGTACGAACAAATGAAAGTTTAACAAACTTTTGAGCTCAAATGTTAAAACCAAAAGTCAAAGGACCAAAATGAAAATTTACTCTTAAGTACCCGAAAAAGAAATAAATTAATATGGAAAAAAAATGGGTGCGTGTATAAAAGTACATCGAATCGAGACGCTCTTTCGTCTCGGGGCAATCGTGGTGGGATTTTTTTTTATTTATTTTTTTAAATTTATTTTTATTTTTATTTTTTATTTTTGGCAACTACGAAGGCGTTAATTGACCTTCCAACGAAGCACATTCGCGTAATCACTCTTCATTACATAACAATAATAACCCCAAAAATATGATTACAGCTTGCATTAGTGTTAAATATAATTAAATTTATCGATTCATTAAATCTGATTACTATTTACAAATTTATTTTGGAATTAGAATCTGATTACTATTTACAAATTTATTTTGGAATTAATTATCGGGCAATAGCAAACGTGAGTTATAAAGTATTACAAATATCTTTTAAAATTGTTAATACTATTTTTATTCATATAAATTAGGGAAAATTTCAAAGATGCCCCTATAGGAGACTGAAATTTCATCACTAGCCCTCTAAATTTTTAAATATCATAAATGCCCTTCTAAATTAAAAAAAATGCATGAATACCCCTACAGGTAATGTGCTGTCAGAATCGAACGGAACAAGTTGTAAATGTCATTTTTACCCTTATACGGCTTATTAAGTGGTAACAGATATACTAACACTTTTCACAAATACCCTTATAAATTATGCAACGGTCAAATTGAGAAAGACTTTAAATTCTTCTCAGTACCTTCATTTTCAAAAAGCAAATTATACATTTTTTGCCCCTCCAACATAGCCATATATCCTTGTCATTTTTGCTACTTATTCTCTCTAAGTAGCAATGAGTCAATTAGGTGGTTAGTCTTTTACAATACCTCATAACCAAATTTCTATTTGTGATTGTGGTAAACCATGTCGAATTTGGATGTCAAAACAACCACACAGTAAAAATCGGCGATTTTATCAATGTCCAAATTTGGGGGTAAGTTGATGTGATGCTTTAGTATGCATATAATTATTAATTAAATTTTAAATACGTAATACTGTATATTTTTAACAGGTTGAGGAACAAAGATGGTGCAACTACTTTGCCTGGGTAGATGATTTTCAACACAGCACAATTGATCTTAAGTACCAAATTCAGATGCTAGAGAAAAATACAGACAGAAGAATTACAAAGTTGGAGGAGAAAGTTCTATTCTACCTAAAGCTTGTACTTTATATACTAGTTCCTGCAATTTTTTACAATGTCCTCTTCTTGTGGGAAAGTCGATCATGTATTGAACAATTCACCTATAAAATATAGTAATGGTAAGGGTAAATTCGTCATTTTATGTGTTGAACAATTCATCTACAAAGTCCTCTTCTAGGTGGGGGGTAAATTCGTCATTATATACTTTAACTGTTATTTAACTACATATTAACCCAAGTAGAGTGAGGCACCGTTAACAGTAAGGGCAGTTACGATAATTTTATGTGTTTGAAGGGGTATTTATGATATTTTTAAGTTTAGAGGGGTATTTATGAAATTTATAAGTTTGACAGGGGCACTGATGAAATTGCCCCTATAAATTATATCAAAAATGCTCTCCGTAACTTTTACCAACAGTTTTGGGCTAATTTGTCACTAGTTATCTCTAATTATGGATAACTATAGTATTGTGTGGGGCTAATAAATTTACTTCTCTTCTAAAAATGACTCGATTTTTGTTTATGATTTAGTCTATAAATGTCTTTTTGGTTTAGTTAAGGTATTTTGTTTTTAATTCAATATCACATGGGCTGGAATACTATCGGTAGTAAACGGGCTCCGTTGCCACCCATTTGTTTTCGATGATAGAACCTTCAAATCGTTGATCGACACCATTGAACATGATCTATATCACTTGAAATATCTAGAAATTAAATTTCAAATATTTTCGATATCATTGACCTAATGATCAAAGAGTTTCAAAATTAGTAATTTTAATGGTTGATATGAGGAGTTTTCTCGTTTAACGGTGTAAAGCTATCCAAATCAATTGAGTTTTGATAAGAAAATTATTTAAACTATTTAGACCAAGATCTATACTCTCGATCTTGATTAGAAAATTCCTATCATCACTTTTTAGAGGATAGCCATTTTCAGTCGTTCATTTTTACGCCTACTTGATGGACAAGAATATAATATTGAAAAAGTATGAAATTTGATTTCTAGATACTTCAAGTGATATAGATTATATTCAACGGTGCCGATCGTCGATTTGGAGGCTCATCATCGAAAACAAATGGGTGGCAACGGAGCCCGTTTACTACCGATAGTATTCTAGCTCAACTCTATATATATATATATTATATATATATATTTCTAAAAATTAGAATAGTATTTTCGATAATGACATTTCTAGGAAAAAATTTATGCAACTAATGGTTAAAGAAAAGTCGTATGAAAATGTCCCATTGACTTTTATAGTCATCTTGCTTTTTAATTTAATTTATTTTGGTGGGATTATAGAACTTTTATCTAGTTTTATTTGAGTCAAATTTCTGAAAATATCTATGTAATATGAGATTTGTATCAACTCAAACTTATTACAGAGACTAAACCAAGATAAAGTTTTTTTTAAAAAAAAAAAGAAAAATTGTTTCTCTACTTCTACACAAGATGGTAAAAATTTGGTTCTTTGTTAGTTTTTTTTTTTTTGCAAAATATTTGTTACACAGAATTATATACAAANTTTTTGTTTTTTTTTTTTTTTTTTTTTTTTGCAAAATATTTGTTGCACAGAATTATATACAAATTTAATGAAAACCTCGGATCCTATTTAATTAGTTAGTAGTTTTGGATTGGATGGAGAGTCACAACCACTTATCACCTATTATTTTATTGATAAAGACATTCAATATTGAACTTAAATTATTATTTATTTATTTATTAAATTTGAATTCGCCACTTATACTGATATTAGATTATAATTCTAATATTACTATGAATACAAACGTACTAAAGTTATAAATAATCTTAATAAGATTAGACATAATTTAAATTTAACTTAATGATTTTTTTTGATGTAGCAAACAAAAATAATACTAAATAAAAATAAGATAAGTTAGATTTTGTCTTAAAAAATAAATTTATTAGCAATAATGTATAGATTGACCAGAAAAAAAAAAGAAAGTTCAATAATATCTATGAAAAAGCAGTATAAGACAGAAAATTAAAAATAAATCTAAAATACAAGGTAAAGATTGCTAAAATAAAATAATATAATAATATTTTTGAAAAAAAATTTGTATAATATAGCGGGCCAAAATAATTGAAGTAAAATGTAAAAAGGTGTAATTAAAGAGTTTTCGGGCTACTAAGCCTATAAAATCTTTTAAATATAAAAATAAGTATTCAAAATTTTTATTTATAAAAATAAATTAATGAAAGGATAAATGATTCACCGCTTTTATCCTAATTTATATATTTTTTACATCTAAACTTCAAAAGATGTATAATATTAATTAAATACTAAAAATAATTTAAATCCTTTAGAAAAAGTGGTGAATAATTTACCGCATTTAGAAAGCGATAATTTATTCACCGTATAAATCTAATTTTGTAAATAATTTTTTTAGAGAACTTTTTTTATAATTATAGTATAAAAACAAAGGGTTAATTTCATAAAACAAAGGGTTAATATGCTGAAAAATTTAGTGAATGAAAAATTTAGTGAATGAAACGAAGGGTTAATTTTATATAGGTCCCTACAAATATAGTGAATGAAAAATTTATCCCTACAAAGTTCATCTTTTATATATTGTTCATGCAAAAGTCATGATATTTTCAAATATGTCTCTGTCATTGGAATCCGTTAGAAAAATTTACTTAACCATAGGTTAAATACTTAACGCTGGTTAGTTTTTGACATTTTTACATCTTTATGTTATACGGTTATGATTTTTGGAGGGATATATTTGTAATGATAAAATTTCTACAACCATAGGTTAAATACTTAACACTGGTTAGTTTTTAACATTTTTACCTCTTTATGTTATACGGTTATAGTTTTTGAAGGATTATATTTGTGATGATAAAATTAAAAATATAAATAGTTTTCTAACGATAACAAACCAGAGGGATATATTGGAAAACATCACGACTTTCACGACTTTCATAGGAACAATATATAAAAACTGAACTTTGTAGAAATATATTTGTCATTCACTGTATTTACAAGAATACGTATAAAATTAACCCTAAAACAAAATTATGCAATTAAACCTTAAAAAGTGTAAATTTTTTTTTAAAAATAATTTATCACTGATAAAGTCCACATGTCAATGTCATGTTGCTGTTGGGAAAGCTCAGTTCATAAGCATCTCTATGTCCAACCAAAAACATCCCTTCGTTTTCTTTGGAGTTCATTGAAAAAGTCAATTTGTCCCAAGGAAAACAAGTGAATTATTAACGCAATATATGGGAATATACATTGCCTTTGTTGCCAAATTATCGGTTTCACACAGAATAATTAACAGATAAATAATTTAATTTTTTATTTTATAAATATTATAAAATAATTTATTGAATTTAAATTATCGATGCAAAATATTTAAGCTCATTTATTATCCGACGTTAAATTATTAGAATATCATAACTTCATTCTCGTTCTCCGTGCTATTTTATATAAAATAATTTTACATAATATAATATATCTTTATTTTATATTATACTTTATTATATGAAGTATATTATTTTTTATTATTTTCTACATTTTATATTATACTTTATATGAAGTATATTATTTTTTATTATTTTCTACAGTATTATTGAATTACTTACTGTGCATAATGCAAGGGCAAACTTGGTATTCTAGAAAATTTTAACCTACAATTTTTTTTTTGGGCTGTTCTGCATAATTCTAAAGAAAAAAACCCAATACAATTTTGGTTATTCTTGAAAATAAGAAAATGTCAAATCAAATACAAAATTTTTTTATTTCTCTTTTTAGTTTATTTGAAGAATTCAAATATTTATTCTTTTTAAATATTATCTCATTACCAAATGCAGCCTCGTAAAGATGGTGTTTCTAAATTGCTTGAGATATGCTAATAGTACGTCCAAAAAACAAGTGTATAATTCACACTCGCCTACCCAAGGTTTAAAAGCCCCTTATAAATTTTTAAAATATTTTTAAATTTGATAAACCATACGAAAATATTGACCCTCGAATGAGTAAGACATAAAATATTAGCCACCGTTTTGATTTGGGGTTAAGTAAAAACTTGTTATTTCAGGAATAGAGTTAAGTTCAGAATTAAGATCGGGTTAGAGTAATTTTGTGTTTGGTTGAGAATTGGATTTAGTCCAGATATAGATAAATTAGTGTTTGGTTGGAATATATGAGATAAGAAGGATAGTGGGTAAAATAGCATTTTGTTTGGTTAGAGTAGTGAGGTGGAGTTAAGGAATAACTTCGGAGTTAAGGAATTTAAGAATAACTTCGGAGTTAAGGAATTATTTCACCTTTTAACCCCGAACCAAACCGGTGCATAGGGTTCCTGTCCCCATGAAACTGATACTAATTCAGTTGACTTAGAAGACTTAAAAAGTGGTCCACAAGTTTTCTTTTTCTTTTTATTTTTTTTTATTCATTGCAATCCTTCTTTTATTATATCTCTTTAACCTGACATAGCCATGTATAGCAGTTGATAATCATCAATCACATGTAGAATCACCATCTGGTGTGTATATGGTTTAAGTGAAACTTAAAAAATAAAAAAAACAGAGGCTTTCATGTAAAGTTAACTCCCGCAGGACTGACAGGTAAATTTGTTGCTAATAAATCAAACTGCACAAGAACAAAATCATTCTGATATGGTGGCTAAAAGTACTATTTTTCTACTATAAAAAAGTTAAATTTCAAAAGCACTTTTAATCCTCCCTTTCGTTATGCTATAAAATTAAAGTTGCAATCGTCACTAGATAAGCAAATGATTTTATGCTTCTTCGGTAGCGATTGCAACTGCAATTCTAACATTGGAGGATGAAAAATTAAAAGTGTTTTTGAACATTTTGGACCTTCAGTAAAATAGTACTTTTAACCACTACATTACCCATCTAGGCCGTACTCAGCTGAAGACACAAAATGGCTGGGAGAGAGCTCCTCAAGAGAGAGCGCTTCTAACCATCAGAATAGGCTGTGCATGGAACAGTAAATCACTAATGCATTCATTAATGAACTTACAAAATTGACTGCTTGTAGAAGCAGAACAAAAGAAGGTTCTGTAAATATGAACACACAAAAGAAAAAAGGGAAGAAGAGGAAGAAAAAAAATTGCTGCCTAAAGCAACCAGCTACAGTTCCCTAATCTGGATAACTTTTACAAGCATCTAGTCCCATCTGTACACTATAAATTTGTTTTCACGTAACTGGTTCAAAAAATAATATGATTTCAACCGGAAATTAGCCGCATAACCTAAACTATTAGCATCAGAAAAGGGGGAAAAGAAAAAAAAAAAAAAAAAAAAAAAAAAAAAAAAAACACCACCACCTCACTGGATATAAGTTAAATTATTAAGTCGCAAAAAGGCCGAGCTGCCACCACAGTAAAAGCACTTTTCAGTAACGAATTCTGTACATATGCCACGCAGCTTATAGAAGTCCTTCCTGAAAGGTGATAAAAATCCAGCATTAACAATCATAAATTGGCTAGCAACGAAGTGAATTTCACACTAAAGAAGGGATAAGAGCAAGTGCTAGAAATAAATGATGATGACGAAAGCAAATTGATGATGATGAAAGCAAATAAATGATGATGAAATCTTATGATATGAACATTATTTTACAGAGTACTGGCACCATTCAAGGAAAACAAATAAATGATGATGATGAAATCTTATGAACATTATTTTACATAGTACTGGTACCATTCTTTTGACGTGTATATATGATTGACAATGCTGGATTCTAAAAACAATGGTTCAACATTAGTCACCAAGTATTGGCCCATATACACAATATTAAGTATGCCAGACAAGTGTAAGCCAAGTCTAGAACTAACCAATTCAGATTCACTTTCGATACCTTTCATTCACACAAAAAAAAAAAGAAGGAAAAACACCTTTGGATCCCAATTTGATAAATTGGAACGGAACAAGCTAGGTTGACAAGTTGGTCTGCTAAACAATCATACACTCCTAGGATCAACCAATGTGGCTAAAGAAGAATTGTTCAAATAGGAGAATGTAAGAGTTCCTTCCACATTACTATGGTGGCATTGTTATGGTTTGAATAATTTTGGAAATGAGTAGCTGCATTAATCAGAACAGAAACAAGTAAAGTTTCATGCAGCATCTAACTATTCCCGCAATAAATTATATGAATCCAAATTGCAGCTAGCATTGTGTATATTCCTGATAGTGCTCAAATGACAAATAACTAACAATAAAGAGAATGAGCTTTACCAAGCCTGCTTCGTTGCCTCTGAACTCTCGGAAAAAAATATATCAACCTGAAAAAGTAGAGGTTGACAACATCTAGCTCATTAGCGAAGAGGGTCATCCTAAGTTGCAGCGCAACATCACCAGTGCTTAGAAGAGACAACAAAATATATCATTTCATTTCTACCAGTGTAGCAGAGCAGAGAGAATAATTTGTGCATCTCTGTCGAATAGTGACCATCAACAAGGGTGGAGATGTCAAAACTTAGGAAACTTGCTACAAAAAATGCTTAACCCAGCTTAGTCATTGTTAGCTTCACGCTCCTCGTCTAACTTAACTACCACTTCTGAAGCACAGTAAACTGATGCAAGCCACAAGTATAAGCAGGTTTTCCAAAAGCCATATCATCTTCACAGCTGTCAGTATTTTTTTTAACATCATCACAGATATGGCGAGGCTTGACAAGAACTTCCACAGAAATCTCATTTGAAGTGCTTAATTCAGGCCGATCATCGATTCGAGTACAAACAGCATCTGGTGTCACAGAAGAAATGGCACTAGAGCAGTGAGATTCATCCCTTGTCTTGCAACTCTCCAACTCGATAGGAGAATCCTTGACTTCATTAAATATATCAAAACTCCGATCCTGCGAAGAAACTTTGATGAAATCACTAGGACTTTGTTCAAAAGAACCTGCAACACCGTCTGTTTTATTAAAGGTTTTCAGCGTATTGCTGTGGCTTGAGGAAACCTTAGGCTCGGGAAAGACAGATGACAGCGAGGTATCCATGGAGTCAGGTGTATTGTGACAATCATGCAGCTTCTGACGATAATTAGAATCAAGTGGAGCGGCATTAACGATATCCTCGGAACCGTTTGTTAAACTACCTCCAGATGAACCTTGACTATCTCCCAGAAAGGCAATATTTGTCGAGTCAGATGCAGCATTTCGTTGAGATTCTTGTTTAGCAGAGGAAATATCACCCAGTTGTGTTTGTTTGGCTTCACAGCTATGTACTGAGGAAGTGTCACTACCATGAACTGGTTTTGCCACAATATCAGTATTCACAATCATTATTTCTAGAGTATCATCCACCTTTGCCTCGCTGTGTAATTCATCTCTAACTTCAGATTTAAGTTGCTCTACACATTCATTATGGCGAACAGATTCTGGAGTAAGAGAATTCCCATTAGTAGCAGACTCTGCTGATTTGTGTAGAGGAATTTGAGCATCTTTGACCTCATATTTTCCATTTACAATGTCATCAGAGGAGTGAAGGTTGGGCTCAACAGGTGCGGAGGACCTATTATCTTCCGCAAGTGTTTGATGATGCATCTTATCAGATTCACCCTTGTCATTATTGCTGGCATTCACACAATCACTTATGTTAGAAGCCATATGCTTTTCAGCATAATCTTTTCTTGGTAGTTGCTTCTGCAATAGACCCGTATCAGGGAAAACCAGCAAATTCACAGACCTAATCTCCAATTCTTGTGATTTCTCGAGAGGTTTAAAGCTGAACACCGTAGTCCAAGTGTCCTTCAGTTCCGCTATCGCAGGTATTACAAGTTTTTCAACATTAAGCGAGCGGAGAGCCTACAAAGATGATCAACAATTAGTCTCAAAACAAACTGCAACGATGGAAGGTGAAAGCAAAAGTAGCAGTCTTAAGTATTAACTTCTCAAAAATATCATATCATTAAAATATAAGAAAAGACCAAGATTTACAGTTTTACACACACACACACATCAAAGAAAAAAAAAAACTACAGGATACTAGTAACTAAATGTAGTGATTCAGAAAGGAAGCTACAGGGCATTAGAGACAGCAACACTTGGCAGTGATAGACAAATAATTCTTTACGAGGTCTGAAGATAGACAAACAATTGCTTACCAGGAACCGATAATGGTAGCATAGGAATAAAGCGTATCCCATAAGAAGATCTGAAGGATTTTCCTTTAAAAAAAAAAGGAAAAAAAAATGGCATGGTGCTGCTAAATAACAATTTCCATAGTGCAAAAGGCATAGAACCAAATATGTGGAAAAAGAAGAAGTACGATGAAAATGTTACAGATTGGCAATTTAAAGGAATAAAAGCCAACATAAATTACCGATTCAATCCCATACAGAAGACGGCGACACATCCCTTTACGCCTATACATATTTCTTGTTCCGATGAAGGGCATTTCTGCTAATCGGGTGCCATGAATTCTGTTTTGTGCACAACAAACAACATAAGCCAAATAAGGAACACGAGCTTTAAGACTTTGTAAAGCCTTCCTATCATAAACTAATTTTCAGATAAAGATTATGTGCCATTTACAACAATTAAGAAACATCTAATGAATACGCTTCAGTGAACACATAAGCACATAACAGCACATGAGATCACCCTCGTCAATAAAAAATATGGTTCAGTCTTAAAGCCAAATCGCATAAAGTTTAAGACATGCTCTAGACACATCAAGCAATACATATATAATAAAAAGGAGAATCAATTTAGACTTCCCAATGCCATAGGATAATAACATTAAAAAGTAAGTATCATGACATTAAAAAAAAAAAAAACTTAAGCATAAGTATAATGACATAGAAAAAAACTTGAGCATAACTATAACAGCCAAAAAATCTTAAGCTCCTATGTGTTAGATAGATATAAGCACAGGAATAATGATATTTAATTTTTTTGTAAAAAAAATAAAACCTGATAGATGCAGCAGAGATAATTTCATCGCCTCGCTCCAAGATGAAAGTATAGAAACCACAGTAGTTTAGCCGATGGATATTAGATCTACAACAAAAGGGAAAGAAAAAGTACGATTTAGAAAAGCTTATTAAATACGCAAAAGAATTATTCCATAGACTCAGCACTTCCTACTAACACATCTAGTAAAAAATGTTCTAAAAGCAAAGGCTCAACCAAAGCTTACCCACAGTTATATACAACATTATGAATCAGGTTAATGCCACTTCTTGGGTCAGTGATGGGTCGAAAGCACTCATCCATAACTGCAAAAGCAACTGCAATCTTAGAGTTGCATTCAACCCGTTGAGATAGCTTGCTTAGAGACTCCAAGGAATCCTCATCAAAACGACGAATCAGGCGCCAAGAGAATCCAGCTTCCAAATCATTTTTCACCCCAAGAAGTTTCTTCAACTGTTTAAAAACCTGGGTAACAAAGAATGGCTTCATCCTAGTAACCTTAAAAAAGGATTGTTTGACATAATGTACACAGCATTACAAGTACATGCATAATGTACGTTAAGAACTTTGAGAACAGATAAATTCCCATTATTATGACATCAAACATAGTTCATTCCTTCCTCAATGACATCTTCTTGGAGTGCATGTCACCACAATTTAAGGGACTTGTACTGTATAATTTAGGATGAAAATCTATATTTTACTCAAAATCTACACAAAAAAAAAGGAAAATGTAAATTACTTCTTGCAACAATCAGAAATGCTAGCAGACGCTAAAATGACACATAGCCCACTGAAATCACAAGACATATAGCGGTGCTTCCAGATTAGTACAAAAGCATAGTTTCTGAAACCATCTTTTGCTTTAGTTGAATGGAAAACCCTACCAATAATAAAAAACGTTATATCAATAAATTGTATAGTGAATTTATAAAAAGCTAAACCAACAAAAAAATAGACCAATCTTTGGCTTATGCAGTCCTATGGAAAATTTGACCTGTTGGAGAAAAGCATAAAGTGACCATCTTACAAAGATTTGATAAATAAAATGTTCAAAATAAAAAATATGGCTAGTACCATTCTGCAACTTTGCCCACAAAATGAAGTGCTTCCATTGTTGGGAGGGACAGAAGAATAATCAACCTCAGGCATACAATCTTGGTGGTCTACAATGATTAAGTAGTCAAGAAAAGTTTCATCATTCCAAATAGTTTACATGTTAAATAATAATTGACAAAATGAAGGGTATAATAAATCTGATATAGGAAGCCATACATTTTTTCTCACACTGGGAGCAAGATAACAGTTGGGGAGTAGCAGCAGAAGAAACTGAGCCGCAAAACCTGCACACACAGTTTGTACAGTGCCATTCTCCAGGAGGAAGCATCTGCAAAGAAAGTCACAAGGAACCCAAGTTAGGACAAGGATAGACATCATTAGGCAAAGAGACATACGAGGAAATCAAGGTTGCCTGATATCTATTCAATAGAAATATTAATAATACAGTAGTAGGAAAGGGAGAACACAATAACTTTTTCCCATTTTAATGCCATGCTCGTCCGTTCCAACCCCATCCCCCGCCTCCTATTCTCCAATGAATTAAAAGAATATTCCCCTCAAGCCCATCCCCCTCTCACCCAACAACCACACATGGAAAAAGGGAAACAAGAATTAGAACGAGAAGAACAAAAGGAATGTAGACTACAGACTGAAGAAATGACCTTGTTTTCAACACTCGTCATCAAGAATAAGATGGGGCAGTATAAACAACCAAGAGCTTATTTTAATTACCTGAATTCCCAAGCAACTCAAATGGAAAGTTGAAGGACAACCATCACAACAGATCAAATCACCACCATCTCCACAAATACCACAAGTATCATCGTTAGGGTCACCATCAAGATTTATTGAATACAATCCACGCCTTTCAGACTCATCCAGCTTCTTCCATGCATTAAGCTGACATTGCAACAGGGAAACTCCAGCATCCTCCACAAAGATGTTCTCATATGGCCGGTACTCTTTGCTACCAGCATGAAGCTCAAACTTCCACACAGTAAGAATTTTGCTGCAACAGCTGCAATGAATACCATCTCTTGTAATCCGGCCCTCTAATTTTGCTCGTGTTCTCTTCTTGTTCATGTACTTCACCTTCCCTCTTTCATGCACAACCCCTAAATCTATCATCCAGGAGAGAACAGTTCGTTTCCAATCATAAGGAATGTAATCATCCATTTCATCCTCTTCCTCTTGATTAGTTCCACGGACCACAAGAGCACAAGTTCTTTGCTTGGTTCTTTCCACCATAAGATGTTTATGTGCTACAAAACCATCAACGGCTTTTGAATTTACAACCAAAGAACTGAACCTTTTGCTCTCCTCTATAGAGTTTCTCCCAGCGGAACCTAGCCTTGCCATTTTGCTTCCACTTTCTCCATACTTTTCAGTTTCTTCAAGCTCTCCCTTACTTTTTCTCCTGTTAATCACATTTCTCTTTAACAAGTCTAATTCATTCTTTGTTATAGCAGGAAAAGGATGACTTGTTCCTCCTAGGTCAAGATCCCTTTCTTCAGGTGAACTTTCAGGTACATCCTTGCACTTGCCATCATTTCCAAGATTCAACTGCTCTTGAAACACGGCATATGCCTTGGTGATAGACCAATAACCTGTTCCTTGAGGAGACACATAAACAGAATCTTCATATGCTCTACTTCTCCTGGGCCTTAATTCAATTGTCCAACCAGCACTCAAAAGCATTTGTTTGATCTGATCTCTTACTTTTTGCTTAACGGTGCTGCGACCTGCATTTGCTTTACCTACATTATGCTTGGATTTCAAAGAAGAATTATGTGTATGTTCACCATCGAACATTTGGTCACATTTCCTATCCAACATATTCACATCCTTCAAATCTCTTCTTGAAGATGTAAAATCTGACTCTCTTTCCAGTTTAAAGGATCTGCTTTTCTCAACTTTTGGCCTTTTATGATAGTATCTGGCTATCACATTTTCCTGCTCTATTTCTAGCTGATGGGAGGTGTCTGTCTCAGCTTTGTGCAGTAGTACTTTTTGGTTAGTTGCTTTGCTATTCCCAGTCGGTGAAATTTTCTTCAAGCTCGCTCGACTTTTCCCTACTTTAGTTGAAGAGTCCGATCTTTCAGTAGATTTTCTTTCTCTATAAATATCAGGTTGGTTAAATGTGATAGCACTTTTTGCAACACCGGGAGACTCAAAGCGCTTGGATTTCTCTTCATCTCCCTGACAAATCTGAACTTTTTCAACCCCACCAACTTTCTTCTTGCTAGGATAAACCTTAAGAACACCACTTTTTGCTTGCAACCTTATACCTTTGCGTCGAATGTCATCACCCTCCGCTCTAGTTGCCACGACATCGCTAGCCTTCAAACCTCGCACCTTCTCATGCCCTGTATAGTCTCTCCTTCTGATCTTTTCCTCTGTTGAATTGCTAGAGCTATTCAAAACAAGTCTCCCCTTCGTTTTCAAGCCATCCCTCTCTCTGCCATCAGGATATACTTTGTAATCACATTGCACAGAATCGGATTTCAGCTTATTCCTGCAAGAACCCTTGACCTGTCCATTACTGGAATCTTTCAAAGATCCCGTCTTGATCTTCTTGGTGAGTTTTTCATCACCAGGCAGCTCTCTGTTCCTCTTCTTCTCCGACCCTGAAAGCAATCTCTTCTTACCAGAGCCAGAACGAGCATTATCCGACCTCATAACCTGATTCTTATCCCCCTCGATCTCCGCCTCCTTTCGATGTTCGGCACCGACGTGTTTCATAACAATTGGACCATCCCCGTTCTGATAAGAGCAATCCTCCGCCTTTCTCCGCGGACTAATGAAGTAATCATCCGTCTCTGAATCACTGGATTGAAGTATCAATCGCCTCTTCCTCTCCTTCTTCACATCAACAGATTTACGCAAAGTTGCAGAATCACAAGTTCCCTTCCCCTTCCTTCCAAAATCGCCTCCTTTCTCCACAAACGACATCATAAACCCCAATCCACCCAATCCCAACCGAACAAATCACGCCAAATCGATCGAAACACAACAAACCAATCGAATCAAACCACGAAAACACCCAACAAATCCGTCCATCCTACATTAAACAAAAAAAAATATCCAAGAAAAAAAACCAATTAAAACCCGAAATCGGGATCGAACAAGGAACTTTAATCGGGACAAAAGCTACCTCGCCGAGGAGATCACGCTCACGAGATCATCCGATCGATGCCGAAGCGATCGAGGAGATCAACGAATCAAAGATGCGTAGAACAAATTAGGGTTAGAGAATTAGGAAGAGAGAGAGATGGGGAGAGACGCGATTTTATTTTCTTATTTTCTTTTTTCCTTTTTCCGTCCTTTGGGAAGAGCGTTTATATACTTTGGTATCGCGACCGTTCTCTCCCGGAAAAACACACGGTGTAACAGTTACATGTCACGGTTTCTGATACTGACATGTGGGCCCCTTTGTCGTGGGTCCACGTGTCATCCTAATCGGATTCGGTTTACGGTTCTGTTTATACGGTGACGTTAATTTCTTTTCTTTATTTTCGGGTTCCCTCCAAATTCTCTGTTGTGTTATAAAGAGATTGGGATCTTTGGGACCGCATACTCGCAAAGGTGTTAACGGGTTGGATTATATTCAGATCCGTAAAAGATCCTACCAATAAAAAAATAGGGGTTAATTACATACAGGTAAGCCACAGATATAGTAAATTACAAATATATTTCTATAAAATTTAATTTTTATAAGTTATTCCTACAAAAGTCATAATAATTTTTAAGATATGTCCTTATAACAATAGATTAAATACTTTATCCTAGTTAATTTTTGATATTTTTACCCTTTTTATATTATATTTTTATAATTTTTAGAGTAATATATTTGTAATGGCAAAANATGCGAGTACACTTACATACCAACACATTAAATTACTAATAATTAATTAGATAATCAATTATAAATAATAATTACTTTATTATTAAAGTTAAATTTACATTTTAATTAATTTTTGTTCCCACTTGAGAAGAAACTTGTTTTAGAAAAAATGATGAGACAACAGTTACAAATTTACACCAGGATATGCTTGTTTATTTCAGAAATTCGAGAATTACTGTTTTTTTAATTAATTTTTGTTCCCACTTGAGAAGAAACTTATTTCAGAGAAAAAAATGAAACAACAGTTACAAATTTATATCAGGATATGCTTGTTTATTTCAGAAATTCGAGAATTACTGTTTTTGGGTATTAAAAATTATATTTGAAAACAAAGAAGGAAACAAAGACTTATTCTCCCCTTTAATATATTTTGTTATTCTTCTTAATTCTAACAAAATGTCTCGGAAAAATAAATAAATAAAAAAAAAACGTCAATTGAAAGCAAGCCAAGTAGTTCCAAACATCTGAATAATTAGCTTCGCACATGAAAACCCACTTGTAAGAGTACATTGCTTCACAGACTTAGCTCTCAGGAAGATTGAACAGTGAATCAATCTTCCATATAGATTGAGAATCCCCTGGCACAAGAAGCAGAAATATTTAACTGAACAATGGCTACTTTTTTTCACAATATTAACNTGATAAGAGCAATCCTCCGCCTTTCTCCGCGGACTAATGAAGTAATCATCCGTCTCTGAATCACTGGATTGAAGTATCAATCGCCTCTTCCTCTCCTTCTTCACATCAACAGATTTACGCAAAGTTGCAGAATCACAAGTTCCCTTCCCCTTCCTTCCAAAATCGCCTCCTTTCTCCACAAACGACATCATAAACCCCAATCCACCCAATCCCAACCGAACAAATCACGCCAAATCGATCGAAACACAACAAACCAATCGAATCAAACCACGAAAACACCCAACAAATCCGTCCATCCTACATTAAACAAAAAAAAATATCCAAGAAAAAAAACCAATTAAAACCCGAAATCGGGATCGAACAAGGAACTTTAATCGGGACAAAAGCTACCTCTCCGAGGAGATCACGCTCACGAGATCATCCGATCGATGCCGAAGCGATCGAAGAGATCAACGAATCAAAGATGCGTAGAACAAATTAGGGTTAGAGAATTAGGAAGAGAGAGAGATGGGGAGAGACGCGATTTTATTTTCTTATTTTCTTTTTTCCTTTTTCCGTCCTTTGGGAAGAGCGTTTATATACTTTGGTATCGCGACCGTTCTCTCCCGGAAAAACACACGGTGTAACAGTTACATGTCACGGTTTCTCATACTGACATGTGGGCCCCTTTGTCGTGGGTCCACGTGTCATCCTAATCGGATTCGGTTTACGGTTCTGTTTATACGGTGACGTTAATTTCTTTTCTTTATTTTCGGGTTCCCTCCAAATTCTCTGTTGTGTTATAAAGAGATTGGGATCTTTGGGACCGCATACTCGCAAAGGTGTTAACGGGTTGGATTATATTCAGATCCGTAAAAGATCCTACCAATAAAAAAATAGGGGTTAATTACATACAGGTAAGCCACAGATATAGTAAATTACAAATATATTTCTATAAAATTTAATTTTTATAAGTTATTCCTACAAAAGTCATAATAATTTTTAAGATATGTCCTTATAACAATAGATTAAATACTTTATCCTAGTTAATTTTTGATATTTTTACCCTTTTTATATTATATTTTTATAATTTTTAGAGTAATATATTTGTAATGGCAAAATTGATAATATAAACAGTTTTCTAATGGCTCTCTAACGGTAACAAAACAGAGGAATATATCTGAAAATATTAGAACTTTTGCAACTATAATTTATGAAAGTTGAACTTTATAGGTATATATTTGTAATTCATTATGTTTGCAAAGACTTGTATATAATTAATCCAATATATATATATAGAGAGAGAGAGAGGGGGTTGGTATGCAGTAAAATCAAATATACAGTAAAATATATGATTTTAAAATTCGTGCTATTTACATGATAAATTATATAAAAAGGGGAAAAAAAAATAATGGGGAGCTCCCTTCACGAGGCCTCATTAAAGAGGCCTAATCCGAAGACACGTGTTATTTTTATCTCTAGTCATAAATTATAATTTTTTTCTAAAATTAATTTTATTTTAAATTTTTAGTACTAAAAAAATATTTAATAAATAAATAATTCGATGAAAGTAAAATTAACATATAGTAGCAAATCTGAAGGTTCTCACTAAAGTTTTAATCAGTTGGAGCGGTCTCGAATCAGAGATCGTCCCACCAAATTTTTATTCTGAATCTCGACCAGATTTAGTGCCATCTCATCACTTATAAGTTAATTAATGACTATAATAATGAATGTCAATAATAATTCTTTTTATGGTACAAAAGAATCACTATCAAACTTTATTGGAATCCACTCGTTCTTTATTACTAAAGGAAAAAACTACAAATATCAGTTTCGTACTTTTTCACTTTAATATTCTGTAATTTAAAGTGTATGTAATTTAGTACTATATGGTTTCGTACTTTCTTATTTTAATATTCTGTGATTTAAGTGCATCAATTTAGTACATTGTGATTTTATTTTTCTCTTTTTGTCAGCATCTCTATTAATATTTCGTTAAATTATATACAAAAACATTCAGATATCCTACTTAAGTTTATCGAATGTTTATTTTAGTATCCTTTAGTTTTAACTTTATCACTGATTTTTTTTCTCCATTAATATTTCGTTAAATTATATACAAAAAACTTCAGAAACCCTACTTAGTTTTATCGAATATTTATTTTAGTACCATTTAATTTTAACTTTGTCACTAATTTAACGAAAAAAATTAGTAAAATAGATAATAAAAAGAGAAAAATAAAACCACAAAGTATTAACTTTATACACTTTAAATCATTGGGTACTAAAATAAGAAAGTGAGAAATCACAGGAACTAACTTGATACACTTTAAACCATAAGATACTAAAGTGAAAAAATATGAAACCACATGGGGTTATTTGAAGTTTACCCTTACTAAAATTGTACACGGTATTATGAGTACTAGTTACGGAACCCCGCGCGTTGCGGCGGAAAGTCGATATAATAGTCAATTAGTAGAACTATTAATATTATTTTTTTTATTATTCATTAATATTTTTGAATAATATTTATTTTCGTTGTGAGTATATTTAGAAAAATATATTTTCATTAAAACGTAATATTTGCCTGACATGCAAAAGTTTACCCAGGAAAGGTTCTTTCTCTGAAGATNGAGAGGCGCCATCACGAAGGCGGAGAGGACGAAAGGACGGTGAGGGGGGCCAATGCCGCGTCGTACGGAAGAACACGGTTGTGTTCCCGAGGGAGGAAAGCGATGGCGTCGCGGCTACGAAAGGCAGGGGGGGCGCCTCCGTACGGGTAGGCGGAGAGCGCGAAGCGCGGGGAGGCTTCGGAAGGGAGGGGGGCGCCGCCGTACGGGAGGGCGGAGAGCGCAAAACGCGGGGAGGGCTCCAACCCTATCGCCCTTTCATAAGCTTATATTGATTGAGTTTGCCTTGGGCTTCATTAGAGGGAACAGAAAAGCTAATATTTGACAAGGTGGCCCCATGATGGTTCATGGTTGTAGGGGCCCTACCATCGGATGAAAATGGATCGGATATTACAATCCGAACCCGAAACCCAAAATTAGCGGATATGGATTAGAATTTTACTATCCGATTCAGATTCAAATTCAAATTTGGAGTTAGAAATTATTTTGAATTGTCCTAATTAGAAACTAATTATGCTATTGTTTAAATATATAATGTATCCTTTAAGTCTATATTTGACATTATTTTTTAAAAAAATTATCAAATTTTTTTTAGTTTTTCTTAATGTTTTTATAGGTTTAGAAACCTTAAGTACATGATGGTAATTTTTTTTTCCCTTTTAGTTTTATATTTATTAAATATCCAATTAATATTCACATCCATTTGATATTTGATTCTCACCCGAAATCATTTTTATCGGATATCAATTTAAATTTTAGCGTCTGATTAATAGAGTCCAGCTATTATGCTATCAATAGCATGAAGCACTCGATACTACTAAGTTTTTTACTGTTAGATCCACCCCTATGATCGTTTTCATCTATTAGATCATACTATTCAACCAACCACCTACTCAACCCTAGAGAGCCCACATCATTTTAACCGCACATCTCTCAATCCAATGGTCGAAAACTTGGTAACACCAATGATTTGGTGCTATTAATAGCATAGTAGTCTAGTTCCTCGAATTTGGATACAGATTCTACATAAAAATATAAATATTGGTTCTGGTTTTCAGAAAATATTTTAGAAAATAATTTTTTAACTAAAAAGGTAATTTCTTCCTATTTGATTTCTAAAAAAATAGGTTTTCCATAAGCTTCTTTCAGATTTTATAAAAAAATAGAATTTTTATTTTTCAATTTTTTTAGAAATCAGAGGCCGCGCACCCTCCCTCTACCTCTCTCGCCTCCGACCCTGCCGAGGCTATGCCACAATCCTCTTTTTTTTTTCTTTTTTCTTTTTGATCATTTTCCGTAGCCTTCTCAGTTCTTTACAATAGTAAAGAAGACAACATCACATTCCCTTTCTCTTTTTTTTTTTTCTCTTGTTCTTTTTTTTTTTCTCTTCAACCTCCCATCGCCTTTGTGACCCTCCACGGACTTGACTCGGAAAACTCCTGGCCAAGATACATGATATGTGGAAAGAGTTTTTAACTGTGTTGCTATATTGAGTTGATTTTAGATATTCTAGTCATATGGTCGAATGATAAAGTTTGGTGAGTAACCATAACCTTAGTTCCATTGGGACAGTATATGTTGGAAAGAAATAATCACATGATAACTGTAAGCGAAAAGATTTATTTTTTATTATTATTCTGGATTGTCGTGATATACTGTTAGGTGTCACTCACACGGTGAGAGAATATGAATGATTTGAATTAAATTATTCTTATTTATTAATTAGAAGAGTTCTAATTAAATTTCAAAAAGTTTGATGTTGGGCTCCACTTCTGAATGGTAATGAACTTATACGGTCACACACATTACGTATTGTGTGCATACTAAAGAGTTTAGTGTAAGTAAGTGATGAAAATAAAAAGAAGCTACTTAATTAAATTAGATTTAATTATTCAATTCACTTATAACTGATAGACCTAATTAGATTAGGATTTCATAATCAGTTTGAAAATTATGCACAAGATTTAAATTTATCTCTAATTAGATTAGTGGATAATATTTAATCATAAAAGATATTTAAATGAGATTTAAATATTNCTGCACACTCCCCTGCCTCTCTCTTACATACATAAAACAGGACATCATGCGAGGCTCAGGATTGTGAATCCCCTAAAAGTAAAGGACCACGTCAAATACTGCATGGACTGGATTTCTGCAACAATAGCCGCAGGTTGCAGCGCTTGCCTTGAGGCCGCAGCGATTGCCTCGAGGCCATTTTAGGTGCCATGCCACTACGGAGAAATTCATAAGAGAAGGCAGCAGCAAAAAGAAAGGGGAAAAAATATCCAGCATCGCAAAAGCAGCAGCAAACAGAGAAGAACCAGATTTTAAAAAAGTTACGAATATAAGTAAGAAAACAGAAAGAACTTAAAAGCCCAGGAAGGAAAGGCAAAAAACAGCCTAAGACCACAAAAAATGATCAACCAAACATGTTCCTTCAAACAGCATGGAAAGAGAAACTGCAAGGAAAGTAACACACACACACAGAAACGGCAAGGAAAACAATATGTTTATATAAACAATATGTTTATATATATATATATATATGTATAAAGCTATATATTTATATTAGTGTATTCATCTGTTGGTGGAGATGGAAGCCCACATGTAAAAATTTATGTCAATTGGCAGCAAGAGTAGGTATGAGTAGGCATGCGAATCTCAACACTCCATTAGAGAGGTAGATTATCATTTCAAAAACACCACAAACATGTTCAAGACAAAAAAAAAAAAGGACCTAAAAGCTGTAAGAAAATTAGAGTCAGAGCATAGTAATAACCTGCATTGATAGCAATAAAACACTAACCAATTCCAATAGACAAAGTCTCCACATCTGTTTACCTCGGATCTGGGCAGGTTCGGCAACTTCTATCAGCTACCCCAACACCTTCCTTTTACTCTGTAAGGGATGAACAAAATACCAAGGAATTATTGATATACTAACATCGCCTCGCCCCGAAACGAAGCAGCCACAAAGAGAAGAATAAGCAAAGAGATATAGAAACCAACAGTGCAGAATCCAAAAAATTGCTAGCAGAGTTTGTTTAAATTTGTAAACTATTTTAGCAAAGTTTGTTTAAATTGTTAGCAAAGCTAATTCAAAGTAACCAATAGCTATAAAGAACTATGGTGGACATCATGTTAAAAAATAAATCTTGGCTGAAATTTATGCCTTTAAAAATTTGATACCAACTAAGAAATTCCAGTAAGAAAATGAGAAGGCCATAATCTGGATAAGTGCAACAAAAAATGTAAATAAAGTTCATAAAATACAGATTCATGCGAGGCTCAGAAAAGCAATCCCAACGGAAAGAGAACCGAAAACATTCTAGTAAAAAATGCAAATGAGAAGGCCACATTCTGGATAAGAGTAAGAAAAATGAAAGAAAAAAATGTTCATGCATAAAAGCAAACACAATGAAAATCAGAGCTGAAAAAACTTTAGTAAAATGCAATTGAGAAAGTCACATTTATAGATTCTCTCTANAATAATTAAATATTCATAATTTCTTATGAGATAAGGTTTTTAGTAGATTTGATCTAATTGGATAAGTATAAATATTTAATTGAAGAGAGAAAATTTTATTAGATAAGATTTTATCTGAAGGGATTTATATATAGGTATATATGTACATCAATGAAAGTGAATAAAAATAAAAATAAAAAAGGGAGAACAGTACGGCACTATTATTATTATGGTAATTAAGGTGCCATGCGTCTTAATTGAGTAGATATGCTAGTTTTGATGTACATATGTATAAGCATGATTTCTCTTCTGTGCGCGTGTTTCTTTCCGATCAACTTTTCTACCCTTCATCGACTGGTGGGTCATGAAGGGGTTGCTGGCACCATCAAAATGGTCCATGACTCATCTGGTTCGTGAGAGAAAGATTGATCGGGTCGCCAATTCCATGTGGATACGCGTAGAGGTCGGGCATGTGTGCAGCTAATCGGAATCTCCGTTTGTCATATTTAGTTTCAATCGTACAGTAAATCAAGAGATCTTAATTGGTTCACGGTAAAATCTCTAAACATAAAGAGTTTTCGTTTAGATTAAATTTTTGCATAGTAATATAAAAATGATCTGCCGGCTACGGTTTGATTTATTTGTTTTCGATTTTGATATGTGAAATGTATTTGACTTTCGAAATAATTTAAAAGTGCAAAACTAATTTCTGAGTTTTTTTGATCTACCGGTTAATTTCTAACACCACTCCATTGGCAAATCCTTCACCCTCGCATCTACCCCGCACACCCTCTCTCGTGCCCGCACACCCCCCATCCTCGTTGCCTCTGATCCTGTTGAGGCCACGCCGTACCAAGGGGTGGCGCTTTTAGATGTATTCTAGCTCAATTATTGTGTATATAGGAGTAAATTATATATTTTTTACTCTAAAGTTCTAGTAATTTTAAAATAATTAATAAACTTGGTAGAAAAAATATAAGTTTTTGAATAGCTAAGTTGTAATATGCATTGCTCTTTTAATAATTAACTAATTATTACAATTCAAGAAAATGAAAATTATAGAGTAATATATATCTATAAAATTTGTTCATCAACAGAATAATATCTATAATAAGTAAAAAAAAAAAAAAAAGAGGTTAACATATAAAAATCAGTAAAACAATTGTAAGTAGGCAATGTTTTATTTTGATGATCCTAAAGAAATTCCTGCACTGTACTTTGATGATCCTAAAGAAGAAGAAGAAGAAGAAGATGATGATGCTGAGAAAGATGAGGAAAATAAAGAAGAGATAAAAAAAAAAAAGGAAGAAGAAGAGGAGGAAGAGTAAGAGGAAAGGGAAAAATATGAAGAATATGAAGAAGAAGAAGAGATTACCCTCCCCCTCAAAAGAAAACAAAGAAGTGGACAGCCCCTCAAAGAAACCAAAGAAGTGGAGACTAAGCTTTCAGAAAAGCATTAGTTGTGTTGCTCCAACTACTAATGCTACTTAAAATTTGGAAGCATGGGGTAAAAATGATTTTTTATTTCATCTCCTAACATTGGAGATGATTAATGCTCCGTGGAATAGGGTAAGTATCAACCTTTATGTTGTTTTTTCCCTGCTGTTGGAAGTTCAAGGCAGATCAAAAGTAACTAAAATGTAAACTGCACGTAACTGAATTTGTTGCTCTTACAATTCAAATGATGTTTTCTGTGAATCAACAGCTTGTTCTTAATATCATGTTTAAGGAGAGGTTCACCACCGAGCAGAAAAGATAAAATTAGGAGCTCTGGGCCTGCTTATCGCCACTTCCTTTCATCATGCTAAATTCAGTGGAATGTTCAGCTAGCAGAAAAAATTTAAAACTTCTACTATGGCGAAATGCTTAAATACAATCCAATCTTCAAAAAAACAATGACTAATCACAATAGGGAGCGATATTGAAATACAGCTAATAAAATAAAAGCAAACAGAGTTCAAGCTACATGCCAGAATTTCTTGTAAATTCACTAACCAGGGAATACTTTCATTTTCCTTATATCATTGATTGTATTTTTGAAAACATTGTGAAATGCATTAGTCAGTAGGTGTCAAAAGCTCCCACGCCGATAATGTCTAGAATGCTACATAAAACTCAATCTTAATCCCCTCGAATTTTAAATTATCCGACTACCTAAAACCTCAGGTATTCTGATATTCTGACTGCTAGTCTGCTTTCTTGCTTGATTTGTCATCAGATTCTTCTGCAGCAGAACTGCTTGCCGAATCATCATTCGCTTTCGATTCGTCGTATGCCAATAGCTGAAATTCATATAGTTTATAGTTTAATAAACCATGACAAAAATTTTCAAAAAAATAATAAAAAAAAGTGATAATTGTCAGCTCATATAAAGTTTAACTCCAAGAAAGTAAACTCAGAAAGTATGATGTACAGAACTAACCGGTTTTACTTCACCATTCCACAGGCAGTGAACAGCCACAAAACCAACAACACCAGGCACTATGTATAGAAGTGCAGGCTGCGAATGCCAAACGCATGAGTAAAAATGCAGGGAAAACAATCTACAAAATCACGCCGATGAATGCAAATAAGAGCAGTCACCTGTGCAGCTTGAAACCAGTTCATCACAATGATTGTGAGGATCAGGCCTGCCGCGTATCCAGCAAATGCACTGTTGAAATAACGATTCTGTTTCCCTCTCGACACATCAAAGCGCAGAGCTAATGCAACGAAAATACCTGAACATTAATAGGAAATAGTAGTCATAATTTAGAAGATTGCAATATGGATTATGTTTCTTTAACCAATTATGGCCAAGACAGCATTTTCCAGCGCTAATACTAAATCAGCTAGTTAACAAGTCGACAGAAACAAATATTCTAAGGAATTAATAACCAGCAAACATAATACGGCTAAAACTTTGATCATATTTATGTTGTATAGAATGATTCTACTTCCTAGCAATAATTCAATTTCATTATTTATTCACTGACTCTACATTTAAGATGACTTCCCAATCTGGACAGCTTCTCATTTCTACTGGCTCCTACGAGGATATACTTCATTACGTCTATAAAAAAATGGAGACGAGATTGCTAAAGTCTCTGCTCTTTGTTGGGTAGAATACGACATCAACTCCAGCAATAGTATTCGACAGAGGGAAGTAAAATAGAAGAAACGGAAAACTGATAAATTTTGTAGCAACGGCTGATGTAGTTTATACTCTATCCTAGCCCTCAACTTCAATCCTCTCATTCTTACACAGAGAAATATATGCATTCCTCTCAGTTAGATAATACAAAACTACTTGTAAGAAGCTACAATTTTTAACAGAGGCAGCCCTAATTGAATATGATTAGGCTTTGTAACAACAAAATTCATAAACACTCACGGAACCTCCAGAATTTCTAAGAATTCACATCTACTGAAGCAGGACAAGATTACTCAACTTAAAATAAGTTAAATAGTTAGCCACCAAAGAAAGAAAAAAATAATAATAATAACAGAAGTAAGTCGTTCTCCAAGAATTAGTACATACCAGGTATTACGATATCACCAAGTCCAAGCATAGAGAATGGACGTGCAGCATCTGCTGTAGGAAATAAAAGCTGCACAAGAGAAGACAAGTAGATCTCAACCTGCATGCTAATGAACATTGAAGATATTGCAAACCGAGAGTTAAAAAACAAGATGCAAAAACTGACCTTTATGGGAGCATCAAAAGATTTAGCAACACTAACCATCACTGGAGTAAAGAATACCCAGAAAATGTCATAGATAAAGAGACCAGCCTACAATTGAACAAATAGGAAGTCCATAGCTGATCAGAACCTTTTTGTCCAAAAAAAAAAGGAAGAAAAAATGAAACTAGAAGAAAAAAAGAAACTAGCACCGAAATGAAGAAATATCAGAACAGAAAAAATTATCTAATACAATCTGACATCTCTATGCGATGATAATGATACTTGGGGCCATAGCATGATGATTAGAATGCGCAATTGATGAACAAAAACAAGTCTGAGAATGAATAGGCTGGACAGAGGTACCAAATGGACTGCACTCCACAAATGCATAAGCACAAGAATTTATTCATTATCAGACAGTTCAAATACATTTACTTGACAAAACTTAAATCTGCAAGAAACACAAAAAGATACTCAGAAAATAAAATATTTCACTGTTGAAGAGATAATTTTGTAATTCAGCATACCAAAAGAATGGCACCAGTTTTGAATGATCCTAATGAGAGCATCTCAATTCCCTGTCAAGCAAAAAGAATAAGGCATCAGAAACGGCACCACAAAATAGATGTCACTTTCCATCAGAATCAATATATTTGAAACATCATCCTTTTCTAGAGCTATTGAAAGTTAACAACGAAATTCACAACAAGTTCAAATGCAAAAAAAAAAGCTATAATAAGTCTGTGTGCATGAACATGAGCAGGTGCACATGTCTACAAATCCGAAAGTGTCTGGGAATGTAGTGAATAGGAGCTTTTCCTCCTTAATCTATCAGGCAAAATTTTCTCATTTCTAGACAAGTTAAGAGTGGATATTCCTTCTCCTTTTCTTTTAATGTGATTAGCGAGCATGATAAGTTCCCATATTAGCTCTATGCTCTCTTTCCTTTTACTCTCTGTAATTGTTGAGCGCACTGGAAAGCCACAACCTAGTCCCTAGAAGCACACATATAAATATCGCAAATAAGGGAAAATGCCAACAAAAATTTTGATTAAAGCAAGAAAATATATGTTCCTTCTTCCACAAATTTTTCACATATGACACTGTATATCCTAGAGAGAAACCCATATGTTTTGGTGCACTAGTACAAACAATTCTAAATTTAATGCATCGAAAGCCTCAGAGACGTGATTAAAGCACACAAAGGGTAAATAATCATTAGAGTCAATCAACTAAAAATTTGGAGTTGCAAGAAAACCTGAATGCAGAAAGCAATCCCCAAAACATTGTTTGCCAGCCAATGCTTCTTTGAAGCATACCATATGCAGAAAAATGTTCCTGGGATGGAAGCAACAACCTGAGACTTCGTGAATTCCACTGAAATAGCTGCATTCAGTTAAGCAATAGACCTAATTATTATTGAAATAGGATGACAATGAAATAGAGATGCGCATGACATCAAATCCTTCCAGGTAGTGAAGAAAATATTCAACTTATCAACTTTCACGTAATGCCAGTTTGAGAAAAAAAAATCTAGTGCAATTTGAATCCAAGTAATATGCATTATTTGAGACACAAACTCTATCCTGCTCTGATATAATTCTCAAAGCACGAAATCAAACATCAGAGGAAGTAAAAAGACTAGGACTTTTCTAATATTTCAGTAACTGAAAGATCTACTAGTCCGTCATTCAGGGGGGAAAAAAGAAGGAAAAAAATTAAAGGACTTCTCTAATATTTGACTAACTGAAAATTTATTAGGCTACTATCCCTCATTCCGGAAAGGGGGAAAAACACTGAAAGAGAACAAGAGGGGGAAGAGAATGCTTACAACGAAAAAATGGAATATGCCAAACTATGACATTCTCGTTCCAATCTTTTGGAAGAAAACGCTTAATAGAGGGCAGCAACGTCGCACTACACGTGGAAACAAAGTACCAACATTAATAAGCAACAAATTTACTCGACCAACTACTGTATTTTATCACAAAGAATGAAATTGCAGGATCTGGGTCAAAGAGCAATGACATACGAAAGAGCGATGACTCCAAGAACAAAAAAGTAACATGTCAGAACAGCATTAACCAAATCCTTTGAGAGAAACTTGAAGAGGAGAAACAGAGAAAGAAGCATGGCACTCCCGACCAAAGGGAAGCGCATAGCATGCTCGTTTGACATAGTCTCCTGCAAAGATTGGAAGTGCTCATCAGCAGTAGCATAAAATCTAACATACCGATAAAATTGTGAGTAACAGCCAATAAGTGCAATTTGAGAGACAATTCTCACCGACGGCAGAGTTGGCTTCACCGAACGGTAGCAACCCACATAAACAGTCAGACATGCTGTTAGGATCACATTCAAATTGGGATTCACTTTAACGACAAGCGGAGCTAAGGTTAGAGCTGCAAGAAAGCAATAATCTTTACATCAATGTCGAGAATACCATACAACCAACTTCTCATTCTAAGAAAGCACCATTGAACATTTACCAAAATAAGATAAACAATACCTGCAAGAGCTAAATTAGCAGCACGTTCATGAGTCTTCATCATCAGCAACTTCTGAGTTGAAAAATAGCAGCAACAAATTTTGTATGCAAGGAAGTTATCTAGACCTTCTCGTAACTCAAAATGGAGGAAACAGACCTCGACGCTCGCCTACACTACATAGAGATGAAAATTAGGTATTCAAATCCCTCCCTTCTTACGATCTGAGAATTAACAACACAGACACGAATCATATACCCTTCAAAGAAGCTGATCTACACCATAACATATGAAAAAGCTTAAATTTATACTAGTCTAGAATGGGGCGGAATCAAATTAGTTATATAAATAAGATCACTTGTATTTCTCTATTCCATATTAAATTACCCAAAAAAAGCACCTGTTTCCTAGATCCATCCTCCACAAAAATCCAAATCTACATAGGTTCACAAAGATCAAAGGAAAAATCCCTCAAAAAAAAAAAAAACCGAATACACACGCCAAAAGTGGAAAACGTCTGATTAGGGTTTACCAAATCTTCCCGGAGTCAACAAAAGCCACCGATCTGGATCCAAAACCCTAATCCCCACGAAGTATTTCGAAGCGCGGAGATCGCGAGGGATTCGATCAACAGAGAGAGAGAGAGAGAGAGGAGGGAAAGTAATGGGGCGTTACCTTCTTCGTCGAAAGCGTCGAAGGGGTTCGAATCGAGCGAAGAGGAGAAGAGGATGCGAACCGCGTGGCAATGTCGAAGGATGGGTAAGTTAGTAGGGGGGTAAGTTAGTAGGGAGAGAGGGCGTAACGTGGACCAGGTCTACCACCGAGACGGACCAATTAGAATTTGACATGTGTAGGGCGTCTACCACGTCATCTGAGAGGAAGTGTAGCAAGGAAGGAACACACCAAATCAAACCTCACGAGCGCGTTCGACGGCGGCGATCGCCGGAGAAGGTGTGGGAGGTGGAAGCTTCTGGACGATTCGGTCGGAGAGGCGGGATTTTGAAACCCTGGGCGAGAGAGAGGTGCGATAGAGTGTGCTGAAATGCAAGCGCGATTTTTTTTTTAAATTAATTTTTATTGAATCCGGCTACTATGCTATTATTTTAGTTACTATCGAGTTTTCTGTCCTTAGGTAATACAATAATACAATAATAAATTATTATAATTATTAATATATTATTTATTTCAGTATTGAACAATAAAAAATTAAAATATAAAAATAAGAATGAAATTAAAGTAAATTTCTTTCTAAAAATATTTAAATCTAATAAGTAAAATAAATAAATAAGTATAAAATAAAACAAAAAATCAGTAGATAATATAACTAATAAAGTATTTAATTCCTAAATTTTAATTAGTGAAGAACAGTAGGTAATTATCAGAAGCAAAAAAAATAAGACAATCAAGACATTCGAAATCAAAACAGATATATTTACACTGTAAAAAATTCAACTACCCATAAATAATCTTAATATTATTATTTTATTATATATAAATTAATTCTTAAAAAATTGTGTGACCTCACACCCTCAAAATAAGAAAAAGGCCTTCTTTAGTATTGCCAATTCATATATGTTTTGAGGACTAAAGAAAAAATATACAAAATTTAGAATCAAAATTGGCATGCAAAAAAAGTTAAATAGGCGATGGCATGATAATTTTGTTAATTCTAAAATATTTTTTAACGGTTGCTATTTTATCGCGATGAAATTAAGAGGTTTAAAAAAATTTATTAACAAAAAAAATGATGGAAAGTTTGGAAAGTACTATACAATTAATCCTAAAAAAATTTGTGGGCCACACAACCCTCTAAAATAAGGGGAGATATTTTTTGGATTCCCAATTAGATGAAATTTTAATTTTGTTATCTTGACTTTTAAAAAATAAAATTTCTCTATACGATAAAATTTTATATTTAATATAGAGAAAAATATAAAAAAAAAGATGTTGACATTTATTAGCTGAAATTTTAATTTTGTTATCTTGACTTTTAAAAAATAAAATTTCTCTATACGATAAAATTTTATATTTAATATAGAGAAAAATATAAAAAAAAAGATGTTGACATTTATTAGCTGAAATTTTAATTTTGTTATATTGACTATTAAAAAATAAGATTGATTTATATGATAAAATTTTATACTTGCTGTAAGCAAAAATAAAAAAAAGTTGTTGAGAAAAAAAAAAGAAGAAGCAAATGAGAGAGACTGAGAGAGAAAGAGTGAGAGAGAGGAAAAAGAAAAAAAAAAAAAAAGTGGGCCCCATCGGAAGCCCCCCACACCCCCCAACCCAAACTCGGGGAGGCTTCCTTTGGATTCCCAAATAATAAGTATATGTAAATATTCGTTAGATTATACTATGCAACCAATCATCCACTCAATCTTAGAAAATTACTATCATCCCAACTATACATCTTTTCATCCAACAGTCGAAAATTCAATAGTACCAAATGCTTAGTACTATTTATAATATAGTAGCACAATTCATTTTTATTTATTTGAGTAACCCATCGGATTTTAATTAATAATTAATTAAATTCCTGGCGATCTATCGACTAGTATAAAAAATTTTATGTTTTAAAAAAAATTATTGCCTAGACATCAAATGGTATAAAAATCAAAAGCATATACAAATTTATGTTAGATTTATAAAACTAGGCGTAAAAAATTACTTTTTTTTACACGGTCTCTTGGAATGTTATAGAACATATTACATGAATTACTATTTTGAATTTTGTTTGATGGATGATGTATATTTTTTTTACAATAATTTGCGAGGGATGGGGCTTAGGTGGTCGTTTAAATCCTAGTTGTCGGGATTGTTCTAAAAAATTAAATAGTTTTATAATTAAATAGTTTCACACTTCCTTTTTTACATTAAAAAAATTAAATAGTTTTATAATTTTTGTAAAATCGAATCAGTTTTTTATCAGAGTTTACAAATTGAGTCTAAATTTGTTAAAGACATTTTTTTTTATTTTTTTAGAAAAAGAAGCTTGAAGCTTGTAATATCAATATCAATATCAATACCAATGCATTAAAGGGCGAAACCTAAACTGTTTTGACGGTCTCTCCGCAATTTCGGTGGAATGGTCCGAACTCCCCCCCTCCCCTGCACCCTCTTCCGTACATCTCTCTCTCTCAATTGCACTCCTCACTCTCCCTCTTGGAACCCTATATGCCTAGGGTTCGTACTCTCTACCGCGCAGCCGCCGCTTGCCCTCTCCGGTGATCCAGGAATTTAATGCGGCCACGGATCCGTATGGTGCTCAACCGGCGCCTTTTCCATGGCCTCTCTGTGATTTTTGATGGAATGGTCAGAACTTCCCCCTCCCCTGCACCCCTTTCTGTACAGGTCACTTTCTCTCTTTTCTCTCTGTGTTCAGCAAACCCTTTCGTTCCCCCCTCTCTTTTTCTCTCTGGGCATATGGCAATTGCCGGGGAACAGAAAAATCTGAGCCTTACTTTTGTAACATGGTAGGTCGACTGGCCATATGGCAATCGCTGTTGCCTTGGGGCATCAGCATGAAAGAACTAAAAGAAAATAGAAATACACTCTTTGATACAAAGCTGTGATGATGAAACAAACTCCCTGATGGGCCTATTTCTCCTCTAACAACATTTGCCTATGTTACTTAGTTGCCTTTTTTCATACATTCTTCTTCCATTCCCAATGACATGACAAGTCGACTGGGCATATGGCAATTGCTGCAACCATGGGGCATCAGCATGAAAGTACTAAAAGAAAATAAAAATATGATGATAGACAAAGGCCTACTCGTTGGGGTTTGAGCCTCACTTTTGTAACATGACAGGTTGACTGGTTATATGGCAATTGTTGCAGCCTTGAGGCATCCGTATGAAAGAACTAAAAGAAAATAGAAATATGATGGTAAACAAAGGCCTACTCGCTGGGGGGACAAAAAAATCTAACCGTTACTTTTGTAACTCGCTGTTCTCTGAAGGATTACAAACAGTTTATCGTCTTGATTGCATGAAGTTTTAACGAATGCAAATTACTTCTTCTACCATCTATATTCTTATTATAGGATTATAATATCGAAAAAACAATGCTTTTTAAGAGTTAACTACTTTTCGTTGTGCTTTTTGTTTTTTTTTTTCATCTTTCTGCACTTTTTCCTCCTCCCTCTTTTGCCGCAAATTTATTTCCGCTGTTGTTATATTTGGTAGTCTATTTAAAAGTTCTACTATTTTTTGTTTAGTTTCTTTGTTTTTTTAATTTAGAATAGGTTCACTGCTATCTATATCTATATAAATTTATGAATCGAGAGTTCTTATACAAGTGGCGGCAAAGGGAATAGGGGGCAAGCGCGGGCGCCTGTGCGGGAGCCGGCGAGGCGCGGGCAGGGTGCGCGTGTGAGATTTTTTTTATTTTAATTTTTTTTAGGGATTGAGTTTTTATTAATCCAATCTTTTTTTTAATAAAAATTTTAAATATATAATTTTTTATACATAAATTTTAAAATCTAACATATAGAATGGTTGGATAGTACCGTGCTCGCCCCCCGCTCCCTTCGCACAGGCGGGGCACGCGTGCAAAAATTTTTTAATTTAATTTTTTTAGGGATTTAGCTTTTTTTTTTAATTCAATCTAATTTTTTTTATTATAAAAATTTTAAATATATAATTTTTCATATGTGAATTTTAAAATCTAACATATAAAATGTTGGATAGTAAAAATAAAATTTTAAAAGATTGAATAGATGATTCAAAATGATTCATCATTTAGAAAAATTTTATACGATTTTATTTTCATTTTAGTATCAAACTTTAATATTGTATTACAATCTGATAAGCGATTTAATTTTACATCTATAATTTTTGAAATATTCAAAATATGATTGGTCGACTTTTAATTTTAACAATTACACATTATAAGATTTGTTAGATAGTTTAACATATTTTTTCTCGAATAAAATGACTAATTAAACAAAATCGATCGATGCTCAACTCTATCTTCATTTGGAATAATTACACTTTTGGTTTAGTAAGACTCGTGACAATTGTTCCAAATATTTTTTTTAAATAAATATTGTGATCAAATTGCTTACACTTTAAGTCTTCAAATTAGTAAGACTTAGTTTGATATTGAAGTCTGTTGCTATTAGATAAAATAAAGTTGGGATAAAAGCATCTGCTTCTATGTTCTTCAGTGGAATCGTGAAAAATATATCGTAACCAACTAATCGTGAATATGCGGAACCCAATATTACGTACGAAAACAATTTGGGTATTTTCCAATCGTAGTTTCTCACACAAGTAATGCAATCTACTTGCAATCCTAAACAAAACGTTAACCAGTGACAATTGTTCCAAATATTTTTTAAAACAAATATTGTGATCTAATTGCTTAATTAAATATCATAAATATATATGTATCACTAATTATTAAATATTTTATTAATTATTTAATATACTGTACGATGTATGAAACATTAATATATACTAGGTGTAAAAAAAGATTTTTTTTTTCTCNTAGATGATTCAAAATGATTCATCATTTAGAAAAATTTTATACGATTTTATTTTCATTTTAGTATCAAACTTTAATATTGTATTACAATCTGATAAGCGATTTAATTTTACATCTATAATTTTTGAAATATTCAAAATATGATTGGTCGACTTTTAATTTTAACAATTACACATTATAAGATTTGTTAGATAGTTTAACATATTTTTTCTCGAATAAAATGACTAATTAAACAAAATCGATCGATGCTCAACTCTATCTTCATTTGGAATAATTACACTTTTGGTTTAGTAAGACTCGTGACAATTGTTCCAAATATTTTTTTTAAATACTTTAAGTCTTCAAATTAGTAAGACTTAGTTTGATATTGAAGTCTGTTGCTATTAGATAAAATAAAGTTGGGATAAAAGCATCTGCTTCTATGTTCTTCAGTGGAATCGTGAAAAATATATCGTAACCAACTAATCGTGAATATGCGGAACCCAATATTACGTACGAAAACAATTTGGGTATTTTCCAATCGTAGTTTCTCACACAAGTAATGCAATCTACTTGCAATCCTAAACAAAACGTTAACCAGTGACAATTGTTCCAAATATTTTTTAAAACAAATATTGTGATCTAATTGCTTAATTAAATATCATAAATATATATGTATCATATTATGAATTAATTATTTTAATTATTTAATACTAATATTATTAGCCATTTACTTGGATATAGAGAGAGAGATACATTTTTTTATGATGAATGAAGCTAGATCAATTAGACGGCTAGAATTATATAAGAGATAGAACATTCGATCTTAATGGCAATGCCATATTTTAGAAAGGCCCGATTGGGATCTATACTCATGTTTTAATTACACCGTACACCGACTCTAAATTATGTGTCAAATATAAATTTATATTATATAGTAAATTATTTAAGTATTTTATATTATATTTTATTTTACACTACTGATTACTAAATATTTTATTAATTATTTAATATACTGTACGACGTATGAAGCATTAGTATATACCAGGTGCAAGAAAAAATTTATTTTCTTTCTTGAAACTATGAGTACATTAAATTAAGCATTCTCTGCACCGAGTGTATATATGCATTGGGTGTTACTTAAAATCTTTTAATAGAGATTTGAAAGTCTAATTCATTCAATAAAATATAAATTATTAACTTTGTAGGTCATATATGTTTAATTAAATTTTGATATCAAAATATTTATCATCGAATATAAGTCGTGATATATAGAATGTTAATATATATCATGTGCATGTAACTTTTTAAGTAAAAAAGTTATTTATAGAACAATTTTCAAAACTATTAAATTTGATTATCTTTTAAATAAAGTTGTTAGAATATTATAACTAATCAAAAATTAAGAAAATAATAATAAAATATTATTTTTTGTAATGCACATAACACTATTTGATAATATTTTTATCTAGTTATAATTTTTTTTATCTTACAAGTTTAATAATTATATATTTAAATTGATTGAAATATAATCTATACACTGCGAAGCACGGGTCCTGCACTAGTTTATTCATGAAGAGGTTTTATTTTTTGTATTTTAGAATCACCTAATTGTAGCTTTCAAGCCACCGTACGTGTAATATTTCAATCACATTTTCTAATGGCAAAACATGAAAGCAGGTGAACGCTTTAATTATCCATTTTAAGTTGGTGATTCAATTTTGCTTTTGAATGCAACTCTGAAAAAAATACATGCGGTCCACTGCATCATAGAATTGTGGTGTTTTATTTTCTTAATCAATTTTTATTTGTGTGTGTCTATATATATATAGAATTGAGCTTCTATGCTTTTAAAATTACCAAATTATTGGTATTTGTAGATTTTTGGTTTTTGGCTATTAGATTAAGGGATGTACTGTTACAATGGTGTGAAACTTCTAGGGTTGAGTGGGTGGTTGGTTGAATAATATGATCTAACGGGTGGAAATGATTAAAGGGATAGATCTTGGTAAAATATTTATAAACACCGATTCCATAGCCAGACTATATATATATATATATATATATAGCATAAGCTCGGCCGCATCAGTAGATCTCTAACTCCTACGTCTAGCTGTGAGACTCCAGATAGTCCTATATATAAAATATAACCAAGAGGTTAAAAGAGTTAAGCATATATAGTAGGACTAGTGTAGTCCTAGGATGGGTGACCCCTTGGAAAGTTGGGACGTCACACCAGCAGTGCGACGCGTGATACGGATACTTCTTGCGTAAAAAAAACAGACAGCTACTTAACGGATGGGCAAGCTTCAGTCTTGCATATCAGTTCTCTGTTCAAAATAAAAAATAAAAAGATTATTAAAATCTGTTGAATTAAGCAGCATAATTAAGTAATATAAGTAAAAATAGAAAACTAACTCACACCGGCCACAAACTAGGTGTTTATCACTGAAGCGCTCGTTAGTTCAACAATTATCCTTGGGATGTGATCTGAAAAAGCAATCAAAAATAAAAAATAAATGTATTAAATATGTTATGGCCTTTATTTATACCAAACATATTATTGCCAAATATAATTTTTCTTAATCTATTTCTATTTGTATATAATATATATTATATTTAATTATTTAAATTGATTAATCATATTATTTTTTGGGTTGTTTACAATGCATTAAGCATGCTACGGACTTAGGGCGTGCCGTTGGTATTTTTTTTCTTCTTTCTTGTGTTTCTATCTTCTATTAACTTTTTTGAATCATTTTTTTCATGTTAGTACAAATAATAAGTTATGGTAGTTTGGCGATAGAACTACTGCACAGGAAATAGAAGCTACATAAGAGAAGACATGTATATCTAAAAAAGCAATAAAAAATAAAAAAATATAAATGCATTAAACATATTACGGCTTTTTATTTATGCCAAACATATTATTGCGAAACATTATTTCTAAATAAATTATATTTTTTGGATTGCTTATAATGCATTAAACATTTTACGACCTCTACTTGTGTCAAATATATTATTTCCAAACATAATTTTCTTAATCAATTTTTATTCATAAATAGTTTATGCTATAAATAAATTACGAACCCCACTCTTTTTCAATCGAACCTATCCGATTTCAGCACCGTCCCCTCCTCTTTTCTTTGGTAGTAATGACGTCTGATTCGGCGACGGGACCGGCCTCTTCTATAGTGCTGACGCTTGATTTTTCTGAGAACTTTTTCAATTTATTTCGGATTCTCGTCGTATCAGACGACATGCCTTTTCTTGAAGCCGTTTCCAGCGGACTTATAGCTAGCGGTTACTATAGTAATTTTTTTTTCCTTTTTTTTAAGTTTGTATCTTTTTTAATTTTTTTGAATTATTTTTTTTCCCATGTCAATGCAAATGATAAGTTTGGGTGGTTTAGCAATAGAACTACTGCACACTATAAATACAAAGTTTCATATTATTTTACTCGATGCTTCTTTGAGAAACTTGCAGCCATGGATACTTTTATATCATATCTAATGATATTTCAAAATATTTGTGTTATTGGTCAGTATTTAAAACTTTTATGAAAGTTTATAGTACATCTTTTCTAGTATAATTATTTTTAATTTAATTTTATTTATTATTACAGTAATAACAGCAAACTATACGTCTGTTTTCGACAAGAGAAGTATTGATCAAGGGGCGTTACTTGTCATCGAGAAGAACCGAATTGAATCAATATATTAATATTTTGGCAAAGGAAATAGAAGCTACATAAGAGAGGCAAAAGAAATAGAAGCTAAATAAGAGAAGACATGTAGATCTACAAAAACAATAAAAAATAAAAAAATATAAATGCATTAAACATACTACGGCCTTTTATTTATGCCAAACATATTATTGTGAAACATTATTTTTCTTAATCAATTTCTATTCTAAATAAATTATATTTTTTAGACAGCCTATAATGCATTAAACATTCTACGAAATCTAATTGTGTCAAATATATTATTTCCAAACATAATTTTCTTAATCAATTTTTATTTATAAATATCTTACGTTATAAATAAATTACGAACCCCTCGCTTCTTCAATCGAACCCATCCGATTTCAGCACCGTCCCCTCCTCTTTTCTTTGGTAGTAATGGCGTCTGATTCGACGACGGGACCGATCTCTTCTATAGGGCTGGCGCCTGATTCTTCCGAGAACTTTTTCAATTTATTTCGGATTCTCGTCGTATCAGACGACATGCTTTTTCTTGAAGCCGTTTCTAGCGGACTTATAGCTAGCGGTTACTATGGTTTTTTTTTTTTGTTTTTTTTCTTTTCTTTAAGTTTGTATCTTTTATTAATTTTTTTGAATTATTAACCGCTATGGTAATTTTTTTCCCTTTTTTTAAAGTTTGTATCTTTTATTAATTTTTTTGATTTATTTTTTTTTCATGTCAGTGCAAATGATAAATTTGGGTGGTTTAGCGATAGAACTACTGCACACTATAAATGCAAAGTTTCATATTATTTTACTCGATGCTTCTTTGAGAAACTTGCAGCCATGGATACTTTTATATCATACCCAACGATATTTCAAAATATTTGTGTTATTGGTCAGTATTTTAAAACTTTTATGAAAATTTACAGTACATCTTTTCTAATATAATTATTTTTTAATTTAATTTTATTTATTATTGCAGTAATAACAGCAAACTATACGTCCATTTTCGGCAAGAGGAGTATTGACCAAGGGGCGTTACTTGTCATCGAGAAGAACCGAATTGAATCAATAAATTACATATTGTGGCAACTCGTAATAGGAAAGGGAAAATCGAATTTAGAAATAAAAAGTTTGAATCAATGTATTACATATTGTTTCGTGGCAACTATTCTTATACCGATCCTCTATAATATTCTGTTCAGCACATTCATTGTATTGCCCTCGCATTTTCTCTTGCTCACTTACTGTAGCCCCTTCTAGAGAATTATAATTAATATCCCTTTTTAATATCTTCAGCAGCAACATGGATACTAATCACTCTTCTAAAGTAGTAAGAGTAGCTATGTATGATGTTTGGAATAGTTTGCTCCCTTTCAATATGGCATCCATATATAACTCTTGTAATATAACTGACTCCAATGCTAGTATAACTCTTGATTTTCTTTTTTTGATTGTTTTCGTAGATTGCATTCCGATGGCGATTGCTGAAGTAATGAGTGTTTTAAGGATAGATACTCAATCTGTCGCGAGTTACATGCGGCTTAGTTTTCTATTTTCACTCATATTGCTTAGTTATGCTGCTTAATTCAGTAAACTTTAATAATCTTTTAATTCTTCGGTTTTAACAGAGAACTGGTGTGCAGGCTATAGCTGACACATCGGTTGGGCAACTGTCTTCTTTTCTTGAGTAGATTGTTGCGCAAGAAGCACCCGCATAGCGCTTCGTAGTGCCAGGCTTAAGAACTAGGGATCCACCAGCTAACGCAGGCGAGCAGGACCAGCAGATGCTGTCTGATCTGGAGTATTTACTAAATGACTCTTATTGGCCAGATGATGAGTTTAATTTTCCAGAGCTGCAATTTGTAACCAATTAGCAGTATGAACTTTAGCTGAAAATTGTCTCTTAAATTGCACTTATTAGTTGTTCTCTGGTTATTATTAGTTGAATTTGAGATTTGAGATGTATTTAAGATTGAGATGTCAAATAGCATTCTGGATATTGACAGCGTGGGAGCTTTTGACGCCTACTGACTAATGAATTTAACAATGCTTTAAAAAATACAATCGATGATATAAGGAAAAAGATAGTATTCCCCAGTTAGTGAATTTAATTTTATTTGTTATTGTTGTAATGACAATAGACTACACGGCCCTCTTCGCCAACAAGAGTATCGACCAAGAGGCACTCCTCGTCATTTAAAAGGACCGGGTTGAATCAATATATTACATATTGTGACAATTTGTAATAGGGAAAAAAAAATCAAATTTAGAAAGGAGCTCGAAGTATCGAGGAAGAAAGGTCAGTTCGGATGACAACGCGAGAACCGATTTCGAGCATGCTTACCGGCTTGCCAGTATAGGTAATGTAGTATAAATAATATTTTAACACCATAAAGAATGAGCGTGGATGATCTGCTGTAGGAAATAGAAGCTACATAAGAGAAGACAAGTAAATCTACAAAAACAGTAAAAAATAAAAAAAAAATAAATGCATTATACATACTACGGCCTTTTATTTATGCCAAACATATTATTGCGAAACATTATTTTTTTAATCAATTTTTATTCTAAATATATTATATTTTTTGGATTTCTTATAATGCATTAAACATTCTACGATCTCTACTTGTGTCAAACATATTATTTCCAAACATAATTTTTCTTAATCAATTTTTATTTATAAATAATTTACGCTTTAAATAAATTACAAACCCCTCTCTTCTTCAATCCGAACTCAGCATCATACCCTCCTCTTTTCTTCGGTAGTAATGACATCCGATTCGGCGACAAGACCGTCCTCTTCTACAGCGTTGGCGCCTGGTTTTTCTGAGAACCTTTTCAATTTATTTCGGATTCTCGTCGTATCAGACGACATGCCGCCTTTTCTTGAAGCCGTTTCCAGCGGACTTATAGTTTGCAGTTACTATGGTAATTTTTTTTCTTTTTTTTTGTTTTTTTATTCTTTTCCTTTTTTTAAGTTTGTATCTTTTAATAATTTTTTTGAATTATTTTTTTTCCCTGTCAGTGCAAATGATAAGTTCGGATGGTTTAGTGATAGAACTACTGCACACTGTAAATACAAATTTTCATATTATTTTACTCGATACTTCTTTGAGAAGCTTGCAACCATGGATACTTTTGTATCATACCCAACAATATTTCAAGAATATTTGTGTTATTGGTCAGTATTCTAAAACTTTTATGAAAGTTTAGAGTACATCTTTTCTAGTATAATTATTTTTAATTTAATTTTATTTATTATTGCAGTAATGACAGCAAACTTTATGTCCATTTTCGACAAGAGGAGTATTGACCAAGGGATGTTACTTGTCATCGAGAAGAACTGAATTGATCAATATATTACATATTGTGACAACTCGTAATAATAGGGAAGGAAAAATCAAATTTAGAAATAAAATTTGAGTGATCGGAGAAGAATGGTCCGTTGGGACGACAACATGAGAACCGGTTTTGAGATTACGTACCAGGTAGCCAGTGCAGGTAATGTAGAGTAATAATACTTTAACGCCATAGAGATGGGACGTGCATGATCTGCTGTAAAAAATAGAAGTTAAATAAGAGAAGACAGTAATAACGGCCCTTGCATCAATACATCATTTCTAAATCCTTGGCAATGCCCCACCTTCACCGCAATAGTTCTCCACACTGACAGTAATGACGGCAAAGGCTCCTTCCGTTGCATACTCCGATCTCTCCCTTTCCCAGTTGCCTAAATCCTAAACCCTAAACTTCTTCCTTTTTTTTCGTTTATTACGTCGTTTTATGTTAGATTATAATTCCATTCTAAAATTTTTTTATATTTTTTATATTATTAACTCCTTTTTTATATTTTTATTTATTTATTAATTTATAAATTTTTACTAAAATGTTCGTATCCGCCGCATCGCGCGGGCCTCTACACTGTTATGATATATAAATTAATACGAAGCTTAATATTATAATTTATATTAAAAATATGATATATAATACATAATTATTGGAGAATATAAATTTACTTATCATCTGTAACTATCATTAATTATATGCATTAATATTTTTAAATATTATTTATCTCAATTTTTAATAATTAAATTAAAGAATAAAATTAAAGCATATTTCTTTCTAAAAATATTTAAACCTAGTAAGTAAAATGAATAAATCAGTTTAAAATAAAATAAAAGCTCATTACAGTATTAAAAAGGATAAATAATATTTCTCTATTATCACCAAGATAGAATTTACAAATAAAAAAATATTAAAAATTTAATTGGAGTGAAAGCACTATCTTTGATATCTTTGGTGGCAATGTCTTTATTGTCATTACTGATGATGAAAGGAAGCACTCGTTAACTTTTATTGTCACAAATACAACTAATAAAGTATTTGATTACTAATAAAATTTTGGATTAGCGAAAAAATCAATAGATAATTATCAGAAGCACAAAAAAAAAAGACTAATTAAAAGGCATTCGAAATCAAAATAGATATTTTTTACACTGCAGAAAAATTCAACTACCAAAATAAATATTCTAATATTATATATTAAGAAAAAATAAATTCTGTAGCTTATAATTAAGATTAATAGCATACGAATTAACAAAATATTACTCATATGAATTAAATAATATTATTTAACTGGAGAAAAAAAAGCTAATATCAAAAAATCATCCAAGAAATTTTTTTTTCAAAAGTTGCATTCTCTCATTTCAAGACAGTAATTTCTTAATTTTGAAAAAATAAAAAAAATTATTCACATTTTCAATTAAATATCATGAGTCAATAGTCACAATTCCAAGAGTCTTTAACTTAATTTGAATATTAATATATGAATACCTAATGTACAAAATACAATTACATTGTTAAAAAGCTTATCATAATTTTTATTGAAAGTAGAAAAAATTATACATTAGATGCCGCTCGCTAATGGCCCATTATCTTGTATCTACTCTTATGTAGCAAAGCGTTTGAGATGATTAAAAAATAATAAATCAACTTGATAGCTCAAAGATAGTTGTTCTCATTCATCTTAATTTAAATTAAATATTTAAATTTTAAATTAAAATTTTAAGTTTTGAATGCAAATTCAAATATCAAAATCAAAATAAAAAAATGGGAAAACTTCAAAAAACCCTCCTGTGGTTTCATAATTTCTCACTTTGCCCCCATGTGGTTTAAAATGTATCAATTTGCCCCCCTGTGGTTTTATTTTTCTCTTTTTCTTATCAATTTCATTATTTTTTTCCTTAAATTAGTAATAAAGTTAAAATTAAAGGTACTAAAATGAATATTTGATAAATATAGATGAGTATCTGAAGTTTTTTGTATATAATTTAACGAAATATTAACGAAAAAGCTACTGAAAAGATAAAAACGAAACCAGAGGGGGGCAAATTGATACACTTTAAACTACAGGGAGGCAAAGTGAGAAACTACGAAACCACAGGGAGGGTTTTTGAAGTTTTCCCTAAAAAAATTAACTTTAAAATCAAAATGTAAAAAATTTTAGTTTGAAATCAAAATTTAGATTCAATTTAAAATTATAATTCAAAATTATAATTACTAATTAGTTGAAAATTTTAATTTTAAGCTTAATTCCGGATTTAAATTCAAAATTTTAAATTTTTATTTTTGGGACTAAAGTGAAAAACATACAAATTTTAGGAACTAAAATTGACATGCAAAAGAAAATTAAATAAGCGATGGCATGATAATGTCGTTAATTCTAAAATATCTTTTAACAGTGTCATGTTATCGCGATAAAATCAAGAGATCTAAAAATTTGATTGCAAAAAATAAAAAGATTAGGAAACAAAATAAAATTAGTGAGAAGGTCGGAGACCAATGTACAATTAATTCTTAAAAAATTATATGTGGGCCCATATCCCCAAAATAAGGGGAGGGCTTCAAACCTGTTTGGGATTCATGTATTTGATTTGATGATTTGATGATTTGATACCGCATATGTGAACTTATTGAAAACTAAATAGATCCATAGTAACCAGATGCATTTACCAAGGAAAATTAGAATCAAATAGCAAGACAAAAATTTTATACACGTTGCAACCTGATAAACACGAGGCTAAAACAGTAAATGGGTCCGATGAAGGTGCAAGCCTGTAGCATAAAAATTAATTAATGAATCAGAGATAACCAAATGGTAACTGACTAGCTGTAGTAGGGGGAGAGAGCGTTACGTGGACCGGGTCTACCTTAGAAACGGACCAATTAGAATTTGAGGGTCGACCACGTCATCTGAGAGGGAGTGTAACAAGGGAATCCTGTAATTCGCTGCCTACGAAAGAAGGAAAACGCCTAATCAATCCTATGACGATGATTCGCTGCCTATTTTATTTCTATTTCCTTTCTTTCTCTCGGTCTCTTCTACTCCCCACCTCGCCATCTCCCCAAACTCCTCTCTTCTTCCTTCAATCGACCCCAGCCTCTCTTCTTCGGTAGTAATGGCTACCGATTCGGCGACGGGATCGTCCTCTTCTACAGCGCCGACGCATGGTTCTTCGGAGAACTTTTTCAATTTACTTCGAATTCTCATCGTTTCAGACGACATGCTTTTTCTTGAAGCCGTCTCCAGCGAACTTATGGCTTGCGGTTACTATGGTGATTTTTTTTCCTTTTTTTGTTTTTTTGTTATTCTTTTTTTCTTTTTTTAAAGTTTGTATATTTTATTAATTTTTTTGAATTGTTTTTTTTTTTTTTCCTGTTAGTGCAAATGATAAGTTCGGGTGGTTTAGCGATAGAACTACTGCACAAGCCAAATGCAAATTTCCATATTGTTTTACTCGATGCTTCTTTGAAAAGCCAGCCGCCATGGATACTTTTGGATCAAACCCAACGATATTTCAAGAATATTTGTGTTATTGGTCAGTATTTTAAAACTTTTATATAAGTTTACACTACATCTTTTTTAATGTAATTATTTTTAATTTAATTTTGTTTGTTATTGTAGTAATGACAGCAGACTATACGCCTGCCTTCGCCAAGAGGAGTATTGATCAAGGGGCATCACTTGTCATCGAGAAGGAACGGATTGGATCAATATATTACATATTGTGGCAACTCGTAATAGGTAAGGAAAAATTGAATTTAGAAATGAGAAGCTTGAGGGATCGGAGGAGAATGGTCTATTGGGACGGCAACACGAGAACCGATTTCGAGCATACTTACCGGCTAGCTAGTGCAGGTAATGTAGAGTAATAATACTTTAACGCCATAAAAATGGACGTGCATTATCTGATATAGAAAATAAAAGCTACATAAGAAAAGAGATATTGCAAACCAATAATTAATAGACAGTATGAAAAAAATAAACCTTTATGGAAGCGCTAACCATCACTGGAATAAAGAATACCCAGAAAATGTCATAGATAAAAAGCCTAGCCTATAATCGAACAAATAGGAAGTCCGCAGATGATTAGAATCTTTTGTCAAAAAAAAGAAAAGAAAAGAAAAAACGAAACTAGCAACCAAATGAAGAGGAGCAACCAATGAAGAGGAAACATCAGAGCAGAAAAACTATCTAATACAATCCGACATCTCAATGCAATGATGATGATACTTGGCTATAGTATAATGCTTAGAAAGGATGAGCAATTATGAACAAAAACAAAAAAAATCTGAAAATAAATAGGATAGACAGAGGTATCAAATGGACATAGAATTCTGTAATTCAGCATTCTAAAAGATAGGGAGAACTATTCTTGCACTGATCCTCTAAGATAGGGAGAACTATTCTTGCACTGATCCTCTATAATATTCTCCTCTGCACATTCATTGTATTGCCCTCGCATTTTCTTTGTTCACTTATTGTAGCTCTTTCTACAGAATTATAATTAATATCCTCTTTTAATATCTTCAGCGGCAGCAGGATTACTAATCACTCTTTCTATGTGTAATATTTGGAATAGTTTGCTCCCTTTCAATATGGCATTCATATATAACTCTTGTAATATAGCCGACTCCAATGCTAATATATGTTCAATTTGATTTTTTTTTTATTGTTTTTATAGATCGCATACTAGGGAAGATTGCTGAACTAATGAGTGTTTTAAGGATGTACACCCAATCTGTCGCAAGTTATATGCGGGTTAGTTTTCTATTTTCTTCATATTGTTTAGTTATGCTGCTTAATTCAGTAGATTTTAATGATCTTTTAATTCTTTGTTTTCAATAGAGAACGAGTATGCAGGCTGGAGCTGGCCCATTGCTTGGGCAATTGTCTTCTATTTTTGAGCAGATTGCTGCGCAAGAAGCATCTGCATCGCACGTCGCAGCGCCTAGAGATCCACTAGCTGACGCGGGCGAGCAGATGCTGTCTGATCTGCAGTATTTACTAAATGACTTTTATTGGCCAGATGATGAGTTTAATTTTCCAGAACAGTAATTTGTAGCCTATTAGTATGAACTTTAGTTGAAAATTGTCTCATAAATTGCAACTTATTAGTTGTTCTCTAGTTAGTAGTCAAGTAGCATTCTGGACATTGACGGCGTGAGAGCTTTTGACGCCAACTGACTAATGAATTTAACAATGTTTTCAAAATATAATCGATGATATGTGGCCTGTGTTTGCTGGTTAGTGAATTTCCAGGAACTTCTAGCATGTAGCTGGAACTGTGTTTGCTTTCAATTCATTAGCTGTATTTGGATATCTCCCCCTATTGTGATGAGTCATTGCTGAGAGCAAAAATTTCATTACAATTGCCATGATGTACTCTTCTTGCTATTATCTCGTTTACTTGAAAACTGATCAATATGTGGCCTGCTGTAGTGGGTACTATCATCTCTCGTATGCTGTTTAAGTAGTACTATCTTCTCCATCATTGCAAAATTGAAGATTTGATCTTATTCAAGCGTTTCGCCATAGTAGAAGTTTTAAATTTTTGTGCTAGTTGAACAATATTCCATTGAATTTGGCATGATCAAAGGAAGTGGCCTTAAGCAGGCATAGATCCCCTAATTTACAGACTAAATTAAAGAAGAATATAGAATTTTAAAATTCATATTCATTTAGTATCGAATATATCCGTTTCATTCGGATTCGAGTTCAGATAAAATTTCGGATATCCATACCCATTGACATCCCTAAACTTTGGCCTCTATCTCTATTTTTGCTTTTATCTCATTCATCAACTGCTGAGCAGTTAGTAAATAAATGTGCAGCAAGTATATAAGAGTGCACCTAGTAAATAAATGTGTAGCAGTTAAGGTTCTGTTTGGATGCCGGAATAATTTATCAAAAATAATTTATTCCATATGAAAATTTTGTAGTATAATTGTGAGTAATTAGTTCAATTTTTGATCCTTCAAAGATCATGCTATTCATAAATTGATAAGATAGTATATTTTACTTATTAAGTATATTTTTTTATTCGATTCTAAACATTTGATCATATTTTTTATCAATTAAATTAAATATACATTGTTTTAATAAATTTTAAATTTTCTTATCTGTTGGGAGAAGTGCGGTAATGCCCACATTGTGAATTGAAATTTTAAAATTTTGATTTCTTGTTAATCTCATATGGCATGACTGCTTCAAGTCATGACAACATCTGTTTTCTTGTTAGTATTTTGAAATTCTACGTTCTTAGTATTGATTAACTGACTTCAGTTTAAACAAAATTAAAATGCTATTATATATTGACGTGTATTGTCTGGATAATAATTTATTTAAAATAATAAACCCTCTTCTTTTTTTTTTTTCTTTTTATCACGATCCTAGTCTCCATGCTAGTAGTCCCTACTGAATTATAATATTTAATCTAATGATTAGAAATGATCAAAAGAATCGATCCAAAGACTAAAAACTTGTTAGCAAAATGAGAGAAATACTATAAATAGTATTCTAGCCCAACTCTCTCTCTCTCTCTATATATATATATATAGAGAGTTGAGCTGAAATGCTATCGGTAGCAAACTGGCTTCGTTGCCATCCATTTATTTTCGATGATGGAGCCTTCAAATCGACGATGGGCACCGTTGAAAATAATCTATTAATAGTATTATTTTTTGAATATATTAAAATTTTATAATTTTTCATAAAATTCACCTAAATTGAAAAGCTTATAGATGTCCTCTAGATTTGATGTTTTCTGTTGATTTATTTTTGTTTACTAATTTTATTAGGAAAGATAAGTATATCCTGCAACAAAATATCAGCTCTTTTGCTTTTGTGATTTTATTGATTTTTTTTTATTATTTTGAATGCATTTGGACAAAGAAGGTATATAGCTCTTAGAAAAAAAAAATTAAAAAAAAATGCGAGAATTGTTGTTTATTTTTATTTTTTTATTATACATTAATATTATATAATTTGATACTAGCGAAAATACTTTCTTCTCATTGTATCCCAACCAAACGACAGATAATAACTAATTTAAAAATTAAAAAATTGTTACTTTTTAAGTTTTTTTTTAAATTTTTTTGCTACTAAATAGAAATTTCGCATGTAAAAATTGCAAACAATCTACTGTTCCTTATTGCACTATTTCACGTAAATATTTTGTTTAACAAAATAAGAAAAAGGGCAACAATACCAAATGAGATCTAAGTAATCTTAATTTTATATTTCAGATCATGTCTAAGAGCCACAACATTAAAAATGGGGACAATACTTTGCCCTAACCTGCTCTGCATCTCCCATGCCTAATCAAATAATTTAGAGGAACATTACTGAATATCCGAGTGGTTTACCTAGACAGATAGAAGGTCGCTTTCAATGAGTCAACTAATTAAATTGTAAGATAGGAAATAGATGTAGAGTAGAGCTGCTGTGCTTTTAGAAGTACAGAAATATCTGTGCTTGTGACTTTTTAATTGTCGGATCGCCTCAAGATCCGTGGAGCACTATTAATGATGTGTCCCGTTATATCCACTTCATTAGTGCTGCACGAATCTTGAAGCAATCTAACGGCTAAAAAGTCACAAGCATAGATGTTTCTGTGCTTCTAAAACCACGGAAGCTCGACTCATAGATGCATTAATGTATGAGTTTATATGGATGACACTATGCAAATATCAACTGATGGGAGGTTCAATTTTGCCTGGATTATTAAAAACTATCTACATCAGAAAATAATGTAACAACCAGGTTCTATTGGTTAACTACTTTAGTCAAATTTAAAAAAAAAAAAAAAACTCCAAAATGGGCATGCATGAATACGTGCGAATGCCGACAACTTTGTCCTTAAACATAATTCTTTATTACTTATTTCAGAAAGTGACAAGCAATTATTTAGAAGGAAAAGAGATTCCATTTTCATTACTAACATGTGAGACAACAATAATCAAATTCAATACATTAGGTTTAATAACACTAAATGCTCTTCTACAAATGCAAATTTGTTGAACTGAACAGAGCTAACTATTACTGTCCTCTTGGTTTGACAAATGACTAGCTATTCCTTGTAGAAGGAGAAGATAAGCTGTTCTAAATGCTAAGTGTCATAAAGCTAACAACAAGAATTTCTGTTAGTTGCATGCATGTTTGTCGTAGAAATATTTCATAACTCCGTCGAAGTCCAAATTTGTGTAGAAGGATGTGACATAAATTGATTAATTGATTACATAAGACAATCTTATCGACAGATTAAAGATCCGACTCACAAGCTAGGTTAAGCAATTTATTTTCTATATCAACCGCTATTAAACATAATTGCAATTAGATCAACTAACTAGTAATAAGCAAATCATTTTTGAAAATTTCATGCCATTTGGAATTTGCACAAATTCTCTTTGATGGCTCGCAACCTCTAACATCTCCATTTGTTCAATAATACAAAAACACTGAAAAAGGAATAGCCCACCACAATAGCCGCAAGGAAAACACATACTCGGCAGCCAGAAAGAATCACAATACAGTTAAAGTAACAATAATTCAATCAATTATATACAGAGAATATATCTCGAGAACAACTTTAAGTACAACCATAGCCGCAGACATGTAATATGTTCTCAGAAAGTAGGAATAAGAATAAATCTGGAGAACGACTTTACATTTGAATGAACCTTAGACGCATAAACAAAGAGAACTTTGAATATATACCAAGTCTCCCACTAGTTTAAGATGCCAAACCTACGCAATAGAGGTAATGGGGGTGAATTCAGCTAATACCAAAGGTGATCGAATCTACTACATCGTCTCCTGTCAGACATCTGCCAGACATCTCATCTTTCCAAGCGAATAAGATAACTCTAATTCCGGCTCTTTGAGGCTATTGACCATCAACTATAAAGTGTTTGTCAATAATTTCAATTTATTGACCCAAAAGTGTAGACCATCATCAAAATCCAATCCTTATGCACTATATGAAAAAGAATAGAGACATCGTCATCACATTGAGAGCACGCATGCTGGTATAAAAAACCACATAACAAGGGTAAGTTGCACCACGAGCTCCTTTATCTTTTCAAGGATGTTTCACTTTGGTCCCGAACCTTGCAATTCATACAATTGGACCACTAGCCTATGCACATGTTGCAATTAATCGTCACCAGTATTTGTTAAATCGGACGGAACTGCTCATGTAATCGATGAATGAAAAGGCTAAATATCTCTTATATAGCAGTAACAGAAGCTAACACTACGAATTACCTAACAAAGTATTCGTAATATGGTTTTCATTCCAAACCCTATGCTTGATCTTGCAACTAAGTGCATAAGAATTATGATATGAATCAATTCCTATATATCCTAAAGGAAGAAGCATAAACACAGATAACAATGAGAATTGATAAGTTTAGAACCAGGGAGGCATGAAAATTCCAGGAAAATTACATGAAACTTCATCATATAGATATAACAAAGCATTGGATTTATCCATTATCGGAAATTGAAACTGCGAGGGGCAGAGTGGAGCATTATTACTGTACAAGCATAAGCCGGCCGATGCCGCCGTTGAGACGGCCCCCGGGCGACAAAACCCCGCCTCCTTCTTCCTCGTCGGAGGCCGCCCCCTTCGGGACGGTGACGATGAGCTCGCCGTCGACGTAGGCGGCGGTGGCGAGCGAGGGGCGGGTGTAAGGCGGGAGCCGGAATCGCCAGCGATTGAGCTCGAGGGCGCCGTCGTCGACCTCACCGGAATCGGCGGCGGCGGCGGCGGCGGCGGGGCGGATCACGACCTTCATGACGCCGGGGTGGATCTCGACGGGGAGGGCGCGGACGTCGTCCCAGAGGTCGTCGGCGGCGGCGACGAAGCGGAACCCGTCGGAGTCCTCCTCGACGGAGACCTCGGCGTCGGCGCCGAAGGGGAGCTCCAGCACCTTGCTGAAGATGTGCGGGAGGCGCCGGAGCTTCTTCTGCCGCCCCCCGCCTCCGCCGACTCCGGCGGCGGCGGCGGCGAGGATGGCGTTGGCGTCGTAGCGGATGGTGATGTTCCGCTTCTTGGGCGCCGGGTGCACCCTCATGGCTCCCATCCTTCCACAACAACAACCGAAACCCTAAACCTAGCCCTAATCCAAACCCTAACCCTAGCTTCCGATGACACAAATCGGTGGCGAAATCCCCAAAATCCTACACGAAACAGCTCGAATTTGATCGAGAAAACCGAAAACTCGACTCGCAAAGAGCAATTGAAATCGAAATCCTAGCAATATCGAGCTTCGATTGGAAACCTTGGGGCAAAAAACAGAGGATTTTCACATGGAGAGAGGGAGGAAATTGGGGACGAAGAGATCTCTCCACGATCTACCACTATATAAATATTTTGTTCGGAGGAGACGAGCTCAGCAGGGGTATTTTGGGAAACAAGAAAATTGGGACGAAGAGGACAGGGGCATTTTGGGAATAAAAATAATTACACAGGGAAATGGTGACGTATTATAGAGGGTAAAAGTACATTAGTCCCGGGACTATCGCAATATTGCAATTTAGTCTCTATCCTTTTTGCCGACCACTACTTTTAGGTGTATCTAAACTTTTTTTTTTATATATTTTATACAATATTTTTAATTATTAAAATGGTTTTAAATTTTTTATTTTGTCAAAGAAAATTCTGGCTTTTCATTTTAGAATATATCTACTCTGCTGTAGGATATAATAATACCGGTACTATCTAAAAAGTTCTATTAAGAAAAAACATACTATATTAAAATTTTTAAATAACTTTTTTCAAATAGATCGAAATAAATATTATGTTACAAAATATAATTATACTAAGGGACAGTTTGGTTGAATATAATTATAAATATAGTGTAGTTAAAAATACATGCAGTTGAAAATATAATAATTATAATTACATATAATTTGTTCGGTTGAAAAAAACTAAAATGAATAATTTATCGGCCAATTTGCATAAAAATTCACTTATTTTGGACTTTTGCAAAACTGGACCACCTTTTTCGTTTTTGCAGATTCGGTCCGCTTTTTCAGCAAACTGACCAAAATACCCTTATTACTTTTTCTCTTTCCTCTTTCTCTCTCCTCTTCGTTTCTATCGTTCTTTTTTTTTTCTCGCCGAAAAAAAAGAGGCGGATCGAACCGTCGCCTCCCTCCTCACCCTCCTTCTTCACCGTTGCCTCCCTCCTCACCCTCCTCTCCACCGCCCACGACCCCTCCTCCTCTCCCGCCGGCTGCCGGCCGAGTCCACCCCCGACCGTCGTCTCCGTCGCCGTCGCAGAGCCACGGCATGGGCGGGCGCAGCCCTATGGCGTGCGTCGACCGTGTCCCGATCGCTGAGCCTCATCCGGCCACCAGCGGTCGTCGTCCGCTTGTCAGGCGGCGCGGCGGAGGAAGAGGCTGCGGAGTCGTCGCGGCGCTGGGCTGAGCGACCCGGATTCGGCGCCCGGCCGACGCCTGTTGACGGCAGCGTCGGCTGCTGCACTCAGCCTATTGGCGCAAGGCCGGCCGGGACCTCGTTCAGCTGCTGTGGAGTTCGGCGCAAACGTCGAGCCCCGGTGCCGACTGACGGCTTGAGGCGTTCGGCGGACGACGGGCGGAGGCGCTCGATCGCGCGGTGACTCCTGGCGCGGGGTGCGCAGCGTTGCGGGCCGTGCGGCGGCAGAGCGGTGCACGCAGCGGCAGCGGGCTGGCACGCAGGCGCTGTGGGTGCTTTTTCTTCTTCTGCATAGTGTAAATGGTGCACAATTACACCATTAATGTGTGTAATTTCATGCGTGTAATGGTTAATGGCTGCACCATTGACATTAGTGTATGGTGCACCATTGACATTAACCATTAATGGTTAATGGTGCCACCGATTACACATTAATGGTAAATGGTGTACAATGATGCCACCATTAGTGTAATTGGTGCCACCATTTGCACAATATACACCATTAATGGGGCGGTGGGCTTGGCGCGGATAACGGAAGACGACGGTGACGACGACGGATGACGATCGTGGGACCGGGACGAGGCTCAGCAAGGGGGAGTGACGAGGGCGATTGGCAGGGGACGGGCGGTCGCAAGGGGCGGGACGTGGCTCGGCGACCGGCGACGGCGCGGACGACGGTTGGGGTGGGGCTCGGTGGCTGGCGGGGGGAGAGGAGAAAGGGCTCAGCGGGAGTCTTGCGTTGAGAGCGTAGACGATCGGGGACTCATGCGACTTCGAGCTTGACGAGGGCTTACTGGCCCCTTGCAACTCGGTGACGAGCGGGCGGTTCGGCTTGTGGAGGCGTGAGGGAGGAGGACGCGGAGCTTCGCGGCGGGCTTGAGGAGGGCGAACGGGGAAGTGAGGAGGGCTTGAGGAGGAGAGTAAAGAGCGAGGCGAGACGACGGTGGAGGGTGGGCTCGTGGCGCGGCGGGGGGAGAGGGAGGAGGGGTTCGGTATGCGGAGGCGGAGGAGGGGCTCGGGCGGGCGGGCTCCGAAAAAAAACGAAAAAAAAAAAAGAACGAAAGAAACGAAGAGGAGAGAGAAAGAGGAAAGAGAAAAAGTAATAAGGGTATTTTGGTCAGTTTACTGAAAAAACGGACCGAATCTGCAAAAACGAAAAAAGTGATCCGATTTTGCAAAAGCCCAAAATAAGTGAATTTTTTATGCAAAAAGGCCATAATCAGTAAGAAGCAATAAGTTGGTTATTTTTAAAAAAAAAAATATAATCTTTTAACATACTATATTAAATGTAAAAAAAAAAAAATCAAGGACTAATTGTAAAAGTACATGAACAAAGTAGTAATATCACGAAAGAATAGGGGCTATTTATACATTTTAATTTCTCCATTATTATAGAGGAGTTATAGAGGAAGTGACGGTTTATTTTTCATTTTTCATTTTTTTTTTAATTTTTTTGGGCATTATCACAAACGCCACGAGAAATTATTGCGTGCTTTGATACGTGCTTTTGACCGTAACCGTTGAATCGGGATCCAATGACGACTCCGAGTAGCCCCGACGTAGGCCGTACGATCTCGATCGAACGGCGGAGATCGACGCACGACATCGTTGGTAGTGGTGTCTCACATGGGGATTTCGTGGACAACGCGCCGAGTATCGTATAACTCGGACGATACGCTTGCGGTGACAATTTACGGAAGCCCCCTCACATATATACTATTTTGAAATTTACTCCGTAAACATTGTTGTTGATTTTCTTTTTTTTTTAAGTAGTTCTAATTTCTTTAATTTGAGCAATGTATTTTAGTTAGATTTAAAAAATATTAAATTTTATACCCTTGGTAGAAAAAATTAATACTAATGAAGCTTATGTCAATGAATTTAATAAAACTCTTTAATTAAAAAAAATCGGAATGTAAAAAAAAAAAAAAATTAAAATAAGAAAAGCTCATGGATCGCTTTCAGTGTCTCCTATATTGGAGGGGTTTCCCTACAATTTTACCCAAGGTTACCCACGGTGACTCCATGAGGATGTTAATAAGTGTAACGGTTATATATCACGGTTGTGAGAATGACACGCGGACCCCACCGAGGGGTGGGCCCCACATGTGATCCTCGTTGGGATGGAGACCATGTAATCGTTGATTGGCTCAATTGATTGAACCATGTTGGGCCCCACTACACGTTTGATAACCACTGATGTGGTCTCTTTTTTTGTGTTTATCTTTATTATTAATAATTCTAATTATTACTTTTTGTTTAGTGTATGGTGGAAAAATTGCCACAACGTACGGAACGATTACGAAGGCTCAGATGCTGCAACTATTTTCAGATAATTTATCTCGAAAAATAGAATAAACGGCTTTTTTTTTACATTTAACTCCTTCAAAAAAAAAAATTTGCAAATAATTCCATAAAATTTATATTTACAAGATTGGTCATATTCCCACCTCGCAAACGTCACGTGAACGCCACATGAGCATGGCAGTAGATTAATTTGAACATGTGAATCATTTATCGTGTTTAGAAACGATGAATAATTCACAAGGAGTGTTTGGTTCGCCTATTTTTCATCCTGGAATAAAAATTGCAATCGACGAATCCGTTTGTCCATATTTGGTACGTGGAATTCTCATTCTGATTTCGATTTCCGGGCGAATGAAAATCCCCCAATTATCCTTTTTTCCAATCCAGTCTTGTAAGCCGAATTGGAAATTGAATTCTGGTGGAATGAATTTGTTCGGATTACATTTAATTTTTTTAACCTTATTTTTAATTAAATCATAAGTTTAAGTATAAAAATTATATTTATAAATTTAAATTTAAATTTAAATTTAAATTAAAAATTAAAATTCAATCAAGTATTTCGAATCTAATTTATAAATTTGAATTTGGATTTAAAATCTAAATTTTTATTCAAATTTTATTTCAAATTTAAATTAAATTTATGGTTTCAAATTGAAATTTAAATTATAATTTTAAGTTTGAATTTGAATAAATCGAAATTTAGTTTTATATTTTGAATTATCCATTCAATTTCAAATTTTAATTTTTTAAAAAATTATATTTAAAATGTTTACATTATTTTAAAATTTTGACCTATATTTTTAATATTTAATTTTCAATTTGAATTTAAACTAATATATTATAAAGATAAAATTGACATATTAATTTGATTACGTTTTCAATATCTATCTGAACCGAACACCGACAATAGAAATGGTTCATTCCGATTTCGATTCAGATAGCGAACCAAACAACTGAGGTAATAAATTATTCTGATTCCGTTTCCAGTTTATTATCATTCTAATTTCGATACCAATTCTAACTTCGAATCAAACGCACCCACAATGTTCTTTCTAAATCTTAAATCTCAAATATTATGTAATACCTTAGTAAGAAAATAATGGAATACGGTGAACCGTATTCAACTTAACCCATGTCGCCATCTATGCTTGCGTGGCGAGAATACGGTCAATCTTGTAAATATAAATTTGTGGGACTATTTATAGATTTTTTTTTTTTTTCTCCTGAGAGGACTAAATACAAAAAAGCTCAAAAAAAAGGTAAAAATATGAAGACCGCCTCAACTGGGCCGTTCGGAAATAGTCTCTTGGACATTTTTTTTTTTTTTTTTAGGATTGACACCCTAAACTTTTGCATTAGAAAGTTTAAGTGATTTTAACCAAAAAAAGATTAAAAAATTTATCAAACATTTTAGTAACTTTTCCAAATATAATAATTTTAATCCACTTTATAGCAAATAAGCTAGATTGATTAATTGATAATGGTTAATCAACCTGCCCTAGTTTGATCCAAAACTTATGCAGAAGAATCTGAAGCCTCAACCCTCGCAATGGTAGAAGAAATCAGACGAGCTGTCTGCAATACCTCCAGAGTTAAGAGGTTTTGCAGACTGTAGTGCAGTGCATTTTTCATTCTAGAGAATTTGCAGACAGCGGTGGCACTACATTTCGGTTTCAGAATTCTGCCAAACAGGCAAGCTTCATAGATGCTCTCTCTTCCTAATTAAAAATCATAAAAGATCAAAATGGATTTATTTAGACATATTGAAGTAAAATTATGCCACCATCTTAGGTTTCTTCTGCTATGTTTACAACGAGTCCGGCTACTATACTCTTATTAGTATAGATTTTTTTGTACTCATAAATTTTCGGCCGTTAAATCTACTTATTTGATCATTTTTATTCGTTAGATTTTATTATTCATCGAACCACCCACTCAACCCTAGAGGATCATTATCATTTTAACCGGGGACCACTATTATCCTGACCGCACATCTCTTCATCCAAAGACCAAAAATTTATGAATACAAAAAGCTCTATACTCATAAAAGTATAATAACCTAGCCTGTTTACAACATTTATGCTTACAACTCTTTCAAAAGAAACATTACCATAAAATAAGCCCCAAACACCCCAAAAAAGAGAACACGAAATAGATCCCGAAGATGAGAATCATGCTTCATATTATGTATCAATCCACTACAAGTAAAAAAACAAAATCAACCTCATAAATACATTAGCAATTTCGATTAATTGGTAACCCACATCATTTGCAATATACTATCAAGAATGTACAACAAGGTTTACGCACTTCAAGGGCACTTGGCGTGGCGTAGTTGCAAAAGGGGCGTGAATTTAGTTAGATGACAGACAGTACAGTCATTAGTTCAGTTGTCGACCACGAGATATAGAGGAGATCAGCCATCTAGTCGTCCGCTTAATTCTTGAATAACAGCTTCCTTTTGGAAAGGCCTGGCATTGTCTTTCATGGAAGGATCCAAAACATAGCCCACCATTCGGAGGCAGATTTTCTCCGTATTATCCTAGTCGACATCAGAACTAGCGCTTTTATTCCCACTAAACTTGATTTATGGGTGGATTGCGATCCGAAACCCCTCAGCAGTGGCATGAGCTTGTTTTCCAGAGGAGCAGTAGATTGAATTGCAGTCTTTGCTTGAAACTGGCTGCAGAACTTAGCTACGACTCGTGAAGCCAACTTCAGGTGAGGTGAAATTCAAAATTGCTGCGAATGTACTAAGGAAGATAAGAGATGAGAGAACAGTCAATTCAATTTCGTCTGTTCGATATTCACATTCTTGTCCTCGGGACTTTCTGCGGGAAGTAGACCAAGAAGGGGAAGCGGTAGCAAGGAGCTGAGATTGCAAATGACAATTAATAGAGCTAGATTGCCGAAACTGTCTTTGGTGACCCCCAGAAGTTGAGTCAGCCCTGCGCCGATAAGACCTCCAGTGACACTTCCCGCATTCGAAATAGACATCAGAGTGGCAAATAAAGTCGCCTCCATCCCGGAGGGGCATAATCTTGCCGCTAATACCAGGACGGGCATAAAAGAAGCCTGCAAAATAATGCATACTTTTGTTTGATTAACAAGAAATGTGAAATATAAGCAGAAAATAGAAAAAGGAAAAACAATGTACAAGTGCATGTGGCAGAGAAGTTCTATCACCACATAGTATACATCGGAAGCTAGAGATTCTAGAGGCATATTCGATTGCTTGACGTTTCGTATTTTCTAACTTTTCAATCACGTTGATTTTGTTTAGCAGGCAGTATAATTAATCCACTTTGTTTTTGAAAGTTTGGTATTAGCACCTGACTGAGCACTGTTATTCTTTACTTACTGTTTGATATTGTATAGAAACTGATTAATTACTACATATCTATGGAGAAGCAATTTGGAAACTGTATTTAGTGAAATGTTGACTTTAATCAAATACACTGCAGCATCTTGAGAATTCTCCACATCCACATTTTGGTAATATATCACATTTACATTAGACTCCACTAAATGAAAATTTGGTTCTTTTACAGCTTTGTGATTCTTGTGGTGCAATATTGGGAAAAAAACCTTGAATGTAACTCAGGTGCGAAAATACCACTTCTCTTGTTTCTCATTTCTTAAATGACTTAAAACAGCAAATACTTAAAGTTACTAAAGTCATAGTTACTGGCAAGCTAGAAACAGAAATCAACACCATGCAAAATTCCGCAATTCAACTAATGTATTAGCACCTGACTGAGCACTGTTATAATCAAAGAGTCCCCAATTGAGAACCATTCATCACTTATGCCGAACTGTCGATTAAGTCCAGTGACAAGAAAAACCTGAAAAAGTACACCAAACTTATCATAGAACTGAAATATAACAAAACCATTTTTTTGACAGCAGAGAATACACAACCAGTACCTGCGTCATTCCAAGAGTCGAGCCTATAATTGTTGTGAGAAGAAAAATTTTCCTCAAAGGAACTGCCTTAAGAAATGAATTGTACAGTCCAACACCAAGCAAGGATGCCACCGATGTAACTAGTTTGACTCGCCCTAAAAATTCTGGAGTAAATCCAAGCTTATTTGTGCTGAAACCCAACAATAGAGAGACACGTAAGTTTTTATGTAGTACCTCATTTTGAGGCAAAAATAATAGACCGAGTTGCAAGTAATATATGCACAAAAAAAGAAAAAACGGAGGCCAGTTAGAGTTCTTAGTTAATACATAATTATAAAACTTTATGCCCAAAGACGTGTAGGTTGCACTCAGACATGTGAATAATGCTTGGCACAAGCACATATGACAACCTAACATCCACGCTTTCAGTCCTAACTATTTGGGAGTAGTTGTAGAAAATCTAATTTTTCGCTCATCTCTTGTTTTCCACAAGCTTCTCAATCAAAACAGGCACTGTTACTTCTTTTGTCACAAGTTCCCGTAACATCAATTTTGGACTCCCATCTCAAGGCACTCTAATACTTCAGAAAATATGATCCGAAGTAATGTTCTATGCGGTCGATTGAACACAGCGCAACCATTTATACTGGTTTCCATGCCCACTGCAGCCCGTTCCCAACCACTGTATATATGTCTACGCGCACATGCATGCGTATGTGTACATGTGTGCGGGTGAAACACTAACATTATGCAGGCATACCAACTGGTCCTTCACTTGACTGTAGTTGAACATCATGTCGCATGCTGAGAAAATGTCATTGAAATTATCAACATAATGCAGAAAAATGAGTCTTGTCCATCCAGTGTGCGCTTCCTGATAATTCTTCACTATTTGATTTTTTTTTTTCTCCAACTATGTGGATGGTTTGAAAAAATCCACATAAAAATTAAACAGAATTAAAGCGCACTCAGAGCAATACAGGGGGGATAAAATGACAAGATAAATAATATTAAAGTTAATATCCAACATGAATAAGAGCAAGAGGGATGGTTGTGATCGTACGTAAAGAAGAACATGGCGGAGTCCGACTGAGGAGTTGCCTGCCACAAGAACATGAACAAGGTGGGTAAGAAGATGTCGCGCTGCCTCACTGCAGCCCACAACTGAGTAATGTGCTGTTTAGAGCTCTCAATAAAACCTGAACCAGAAATTAAGGGAGTGTATCCTGAAGAAGGAACAGGCTGTTCATTTACAAGAACAGCCACTGCTGATGTCATCAGGGGCAGAAACGCCGTAACACCAAAGACAAATCTGCTTTAATACAAATACGTTAATTATCAAATAATGTTGTACATAAGTTAGAAAATTTATTTCATTAATGCGAACCTATGGAACAAACCTTACACCGTATGTATCCACCAATGAACCACTAAAATATGCGCTCACAATCCCTCCAAAGGCTGACGATCCCCAACACAGAGACTGGAGAGATCCCGATGTACTCTGTGACTCACCGCGTGCCCTTTCAACAACCATAGAATCTACCACCTATAATATCAAGTAACATGTGAAAGAAGATTATACATTTGGCACTTAATGCTATAAGGACCAGAGATTTATCACCGCATAAACTTGGTTGACTATTTAAGTAACTTACAATGTCAAAGGTATGAACAGAAAAAAGGAAACAACACTATAACATAATAGATAGCAAATAATGCAGCACAAGCGGAATACTAGTGAATTGCGTATTTATTATATGTTGACAATTAAATATGCTTCATTATTGAGAATAAACTATGAAAAATATATGAAATTTAAAAAGAAAACAATGCCAGATATTTCAATGAAAGGGCAACGAATTAGACAGAACCGATGGCACATAACAGCAATTTGATGTATTAAAACTCACTTACAACATCTGAAAAGGCAACTGAAAGAGATCCAAGAAAGATACAAAATGCTGCATCATACTTGCTGTCCACAAATGCGGCCATCAAACTCCACGAAAGTGCTCCAAGAAGTCCAGAGAGAATTAGATAAGACCTTCTCCGATAGCCATAAAGTGGGATGGAGTCACTGAAATTATATTTAAAAAGAAAAAGAAAGAGAATCAAATGAAGGGAATAAAGCAGAAATTGGAAGGAATTACCAAAACAAAAAGACTTGGTCAAACCTGATAAAACCGTATAGAGGCTTAACTAACCACGGCAAGGAGGAGACACCAGATATAACTGCAGTCTAAATTAGAGAAGCAACACAGAAACGTGTGAATAATATTCAAAGTCTACAAACATTATCACAACCCTTTCATAGCCAAACAAAACGGAAAATAATAAAAAAGTAGATCCAGTATGTCAACATTCAAATTTAATTTTTAAAAAAAGCTGCAATGAAACAAGTGACCAAGAATTCGTATTAACATACCTCTGCTGGATCGAGATGAAGATCATCTTTCAAGTAAAAGCTCACAGCAAGCCTGGCAAGGCCCAACACTCCTTGAACAAAGTATACAATAGCAACGGCAAAGTTATCAGGTGACAAGTCAACCCCAAAACATTTTATAGGACTCATTTTAGACCTGCTCTTCCGCGAGCCATCTGTACTACTGTCTCCTTTAGCTGTAAATGATGGGTTCCTTGATCTACCTGCAACTAACAACTTATCAATACTGTTTTTTCTTATCGACATTACATAGTATTCACGCCACTAAAATTTTTATAAGCTTCAAGCAAGATTAGTTCACTTTAGGAATCCTAATTGCAAAGAAGTTAGTAAGAAGCCTAAGTAACCATCAACAACTAAAATTTGAGAAAAGTAGGAAGGCAATACTAAGTGCTCGACAATGATGATTATTTTCTTTAACCAAACTTTATCTAGTTAACTAGTTTTACTAAAAATATGAAACAAATCGACCAAACTCAGGACACAATATATGAAAGAAGTGTGTAAATCATCATGCCAAAAAGCATCTACCAGAAACAAGCAAACAAGATTCGTCAGCTAAATTGTGAAAACTAACTTAAGATGTTTGAAAACTATGCCAAGCTATCTGAGTTAAAGTATCAATGTTTTTCAAGACGCTTGATAAGCCATCTGACAATGATAAATAGAGATCAAAGTTCTAGTATAATCTCCCTTACGAAAAAAGAACAGCAATTGCAAATCGCAACATAATTTTTCACCGTAGTAAAAGGTCATCAAAAAACGAAAATATATACAATTTTAGGGAGGTTATTTCTTCGAGACAAACAGCGTAAACTAACATCCATTGACCTTGATTGATTGGTCTTCACATATGAGCTTAGCTGCCAAATATCCTAGACAAAAACTGGCAAAATACTCACACTCAGATTTAGTAAAGCAATTTCTCTGTGCAGGAGTAAACTTTCATACATAAGTATTTCGACAATCCGCACTCAAAATCCTCCCCCTTGTGCACCTCAAACACTATCCCAATTCCAAATGCATGTTCAATGAATTCGACTCATATCTTTCTAATCTAAGCCATAAAGATGAACACTGCAACATATTAAATAATAAAACACCATTCTTCAGCACTTAAAGCCGCTAGATAAAACGATTATTTCACATGTTATTAGAGCAGGAGATACTGAGATTGAATCCCACCAAACTCCAATTTTTATTTAATTTTCTCCCACTTAATTCAAGTCCAATTCTTGGACAAATAAAAAATTCTAGAGCTCTAACATAAAAGTGAGCATTAAATATAAAATTTTAAAGCATCATCCTCTAGAAACTAAAGGTTTCTCCAGTAGTTGTTTCATAATTTCATTATAGATTGATATCAACGCCGCGTAATAAACACGCAAGAATTCAAGAACTCGCCTTTTAATCGCTTAATCAAAGCCACGCAGACAGAGAGAGAGAGAGTTCTCGAACTCACCGCCTCGATAATCGGAGTAGGACATCTGGATCTCGCCGAGATCCAGGGGCCGCAACGCCGCCTCCTCGTCGTAGCCGTCGCCGGCGCCGCCGTTCCCCTTCCGGCGGGGCGGAGGCGGCGTCGCGGGGCGGGAGGAGGCTGCGGCGGCGGCGGCGGAGGACGCCATGCCCTCGCCTTCGGGGGTGCGGCGGCAGCGACACTCGATCCGGCGAGTCCTGGACGCCGCGGCGGCGATGCGGCGGCGCCGGCGACGATAAGCGGCGGCGGCGGCGGAGGAGGAGGAGGAGGAGAGCGAGCGCCGTGGTGGGGGAGCGGAGGAGGGGAGGAGGAGAGGGGCGGGGGAGGAGACGCGGAGGAGGAGAGGGTTCACGGGATTTTTTAATAATAATAAAGAAAATAACGCCATTACGAATTTTAGTCACGGAGCGTACGTTTCCCCCACACACACACACGCACACTACTACACAGTTCGTACCCGAGAATGCGAATGTACATTTTGTAGTGATTTTTATTTTCCTAAAAAAATATTTACATAATTTTTGGAGAAATTATTTTTGTTCACATTCTACATTTGATTTTTTTTTTTTTGGCTCAATTTTTAGAAGATCTTTTATAGATTGGCCCCGTTTGAAATTCTCATACATTAAAAGCATTTTGTTTGTATTTGCCTGTGTTAATATTTTTATGGCTCCATTGAAAAATCAAGAAATATGAAACAAAATATTGTACCCCAAAATGTCTTAACCACACTATGCATAAGCAAATGAGTTCCAAAATTTAAACAAAAAGGATTTAACATTGTAATTGGGCCACAAAATATATAAGCCACGCTAGAGCTATTTTGAGAAATTAATCGAGACCCAACTTAGCCCATCATGGCCCAAATGAGTTCAAGCTCGGTTCAGGACGGGTCCAACTGGGCCAGGCTCCAACACGAAAAGACGCTAAATTTAACTTCCATTTCAAGTCAAGTTGTTAACTGTCACTCGTAGCATCACCACTGTTTAGATCAATTGTTTCATATTTAAATATGCAAGAATCTATGGGCATCTTCAAAATACCAAAAAAAAAAAAAAGCGTTTACAAATATGTATGTGCATCCGTAGTTAATACGCAGAGAAGCGTGAATCATAAATCTCTGATGAGGCTTATTTCTAAAACTATCAGGAAAAAAATTGATGCTAAATCATCAATTGCATATAGAAGTAATACACGAACTGCTATATATGAAACAGTAGTAGTAGCATCAACCTCATTTTGCCAGGTTTACTGATCACTAGGTTTTGATTTGTCGAATACTTGATTCTTGCCTCTTGCCGTAGAGAAGCGGTTTCAAAAGTCAGGTCTAATAAATATTGTTAACTTGTTCCGTGGGCTCTTCCTTACAATACTAAAGCATAGTTATGAAAATTCATGGAGTTTATATTCTGCGATTTTAGTTTGATATTTATTATATAAATCCATATCTTTTATCTATTCTGTTGCCATTCATGTATGTCAGTGCATATGATGTTGATCTTTCATCTGTTATGTGTATACTGAAAACAAAGAACTAAAGAAGAAAGAGGAAGATCAAGAAACTGCAGTGGATTCTTTGAAGCTAGAGAAAGTGACAAAATCTTCTTTTTTTTTATTTCCCCTCTTTATTAATTGCACATATCCTCTTCATGCATAGGTATATTGCTCTTTGTTTTGCTTCTATTTCCTTAAATGGAGTGGTAGAAGGATTCACATTCCCCCCACCAAAGATAACAAAATAAAACCCCTAGATGTGGGCACCAAGACCTTGGATTGAAAAGGAAATGAAACCTCTTTTAATTTTAATTTTTCTTTTTCTTTTTTGCTTTTGGAGTCTTATCTTAACTATCATTGCTTTTTTTTTCCAGTAATTTATTATCCAGGTGGTGGTGTCATCTTTCACCACCTGAGAGGTTTATTCTCTTCTTGTTTTGCTCACTATTGGCTGCAGCTACAGTTGTTGCACTAATTTTGTGTGCAACTTTGTTGATTTGCTATCCATTTATGTTCCCCTTGAGTGCACCCTTTCATAAAGAAATTAATTGTCAAAGTATAGTCCAAAGGTGTTCCTATATATATATATATATNATAATCTAACGGGTAAAAATAATCAAAGGGTTAATTCTAACGGTGGAAAACTCGATAGCACCAAGTCCTTGGTGATATCCATAGTGTCCCAGTCGGACTCTACATATAGCACCAAGTCCTTGGTGCTATCGATAGTGTCCCAGTCGGACTCTACATACTATATGTAGAGTCCGACTGGGACATTATCGATAGCACCAAGGACTTGGTGCTATCGAGTTTTTCACCGTTAGAATTAACCCTTTGATTATTTTTACCCGTTAGATTATACTATTCAACCAACCACCCACTCAACCCTAGGGGGCCCAAATCATCCTCACCGCACATCCCTTAATTCAAGGGCTAAAAATTTACAAGCACCAATAACTTGGTGCTTTTAAAAGCATAGGAGCTCAATTCTATATATATATATATATATATATATATGAGTCCGGCTATGGTGCTTGTAAAAGTACCAAGCACTTGGTGCTTGTAAATTTTTTACCGTTAGATCTATGCCTTTGATAATTTTCACCCGTTAGATTATACTATTCAACCAACCACCCACTCAACCCTAGGGGGCCCACATCATTCCAACCGCACATTTCTTAATCTAATGGCCGAAAACATACAAGCACCAATGACTTGGTACTTTTAAAAGTATAGAAGCTCAATTCNCTATAGATAGTATAGTAGCCTAATTCTATATATATATATATATATATTCTAAAACTAATCAACTTTGTGCATGTGTATAGTTCATAGTTTAATCTAACAATTAAGTTACTCCAAAACTAATCATTAATGAAATTTAAGTCCATCAGCAAAAAACATTGTTTTGGTAGAGATATTTACATCTAAAACTTATTTTTTTCTCAAAAGAAACAGAATTAGCTTTGATTTTTATGTGCAGATTCATTAAATTCGATCATTATTTGCTAAACTAAATTTAAACAGGATCAATAGATTTGATTTTATTCCTCCTATAAGAGAAATAAAATCAAGAAAATGCTGATTGGCAGGACTAAAAATCATTACAAAAGTTGATGTGATATTTGGAAAACATTCCCCAATAATCACTAAGATGACAAAATGTTGTTTAATTTTCTCCATTTCTTCTCTTCCACTATGTTATAATATGACAAAATGTTGTTTAATTTTCTCCATTTCTTCTCTTCCATTATGTTATTCCATCGTGCATTTCTTCTGTAGAATGCAGCGGAAGTATTCATTCGTACCTTTTTGCGGAAGCGATTCGCGTTACGACTCGATGAGCCCGGATCGTCGAGGTTGATTCACGTGTCCTTTGATCGTCCTTGATTAAATCTTCTCACGTTCCAAACTCGCGATGGATCGAACTACAAACGAGCACGATCAGAAATCCACCGTTCAAGTCCCTCTTAGAATAATAGGTTGATGGAGGATGTGGTTTCTTTCTTTCGTTTTCTTGTTCTCTTTTCTTTTTCCGTTCTTGTTCCTTTTTATTATGTGGGATCGCCTGCATATTTATAAGGGATTCCAAAATCCTAATAGCGTTAGAGATAAGGGCAAATCGGTTATTAATTGTTATCCTAATATGACTAGAATTTATCTCTAACTAACTTTCCAATTTGAAAGCGAGATTAATTCCAATCCAATTAGATAACATAACATCCGTCAGATCGAACCCGCTTATGGGCGTACCCGATTCGATTTAACCGAATGCCAACATCTACTGTAATGCTTGCTTTTCACTGTTAAAGCAAACATTAACTTATTCTACATTATAAGGCCAGCACATGAGTAAGAATTGTGATGATTTTTGTCACTTTTGAGCAATTTTGTATGAGAGATTTGTTTGGGACAGTGAATTTTGCACAAATCTATAAACTTGTACTTCGGATTTTTTTCTTTTGCAATTTGTCTCTAACTTCCAATTTCAATAGGCTTTTTCAATTCTTCTGTTTATTTCGCTAAAATGAGAGATAAAAACTCGGTCAAAATGTATATGTGGAGATCCTTTCAACTAGAGGTCATTCCAAAATTTAACCTGTAAATTTGTTTTGTTTTGACAAAGTAAAGAAAACAAAGTAATTTCTATGCCTCCGCATTTTCACGAATCATGGTTCAACTGATATATTTAATAAATTAAATCCTCATATGCTCTATCTGTTATATATCTTTAACGTCAATATCATATGTATCTCTCATCTAATTTCTAACTCGTAATTTATAGACTATTTTCTATCGAATAGAGTTAATAACATAACAAGGAGTGTTACACATTAACCTCTACTTCTTGTAAGGTGTAGGCATCTATTACAATTTGCTATTCATGCAATCATGCACTTACTTTATAGAATTTTATTTCTTATCATAATCATACTAGAGACCTACATGTTCCATTTTTTTAATCCTACTTGCTCCAACTTTATACTTGGTAGAAAAAGATTGGCAATATTTAAAATCACCCATTTGTGGTAGTGACTTGAATAGATCATCTTAAATTTACCCCTTTCCACTAAAAATTAATTAAAAATATTGTATTTCATAAATATGGTGAAAGGTTACAAAAGCGAATAGAAAAATGATTCAGTAGTGCTTACAAACAGTTCTACAAACTTTATATAAATTTGTATTAATATCAACGATTTACGTACGAGGCTAAAAAATAACTCCAATCATTCAAAAAAAAAAAAAAAGAAGAAGAAAATCAAATAAAACATTTGTGGAGTTATTTGTAAGGATGATATTAATATTCTTTTGAATAGGATAACCCTAACCACCATGTAACTTAACCTCATGTCCTTATCCAACCATGGGAGAGATTGGTGGTTTCTTGTACTTAACAATCAAATGACTTGCATCAACAATTCTCTAGTGTTAATTATAGGTTTCAACTACTGGGTTTATTTTATTTAATTTTCCTTTTTAAAATATCTACATGGATCATTGGATTCATCTCTCTTATTGGGTCTTTCCTACCTGGAGACTTAGCCATTTCCCAAGTTGCAAATTTGATGGTGACTTTGATGTTATTTAATGTGAAAGGGAAGGGCTAAAAGGACACAAAGTATTAAAATTTAGGTTCACAATTTTTTTTTAAAAAAAAATTGTAAAAAATCAGTGTGTAGCATCACAATCTCATTGAAGTCAAGTTAGTTGAGTTTCAAGTAGACTCTTTGGGAATTTTAATGCCATTAATACCATGTATATTGTTGCCATTGAGTTAATAGATGAGGACTAAAAAATTGCAAGTGAGATCATAGAAAATTTCATGATCAATTATTTTGCTTGTAATTTTCATGGATCAGAAACTTATTTCCCAAAATTGACCAAAAAAATAGATTAATTTTTGGTGTTGTTTGTATGTTATGGATGCATGCTTTTGTCATTAGAAAACAACAGATGCAAAACTCTTCAATTTGACTTTTTTACTGCATTATTTTGTGAAAAGCACTCCCTTGATTTCTAATGACTATATGTGATGTTTTTAATTGTTTATTTAGCCCCACATTTGAAACAATTTCTTCCCATAATAATTACAATTTTCCTTTTTTTTTTTTTTTTCAAGATCGCTAGCGAAGAGTTTAAAGCTTTTGCTGTGACATAATTTTCTGATGAGCACACGAGGCTTTTGTTTTCTCTTTTACTATGAGAAGCTATTAGGAACATTGAAAAAAAATTAAATCTTTGTTAAACTACTATTCGCAAATAATAGTTTTGTAGAAACTGATCGAATAGATTTAGAGCACATTGTAGGATGATTCATTGGCACCTCCATCACTTTTACGATAGCGGTATCTCTTGATAAAAAAGTTGGCCAAACGAGCTCTCAGTTGCATATAAATTGCACGATATCAATTGCTTTTACTCTTTTGAAAATTTTTAAAGAGGAAAAAGAAATACCTTCATAATTACTTAGTGCAAAGCACTTCTAAAATGGTGATGTTATTAATAGAGCCAACTCCAATATCAATTTACTAATTCAGTGAATTTAGCTAATCACAGTTCGCTTATCCAAATTACTGATGACACTGTTTAACTCACTTCGCTGTTTAAAAGCTTTATTAAAAAAAAACAATTTGTGTCATTCAACTAAATATAGTAATGACATATGCACTACCACATAGAGGGGCAAAACAGGACGAACTCTCCTCCCATTTTTTTTGACAGATTGAAGCAGATTCAAAATAGTTAAATTTTATTTAAGTTTTTGATAAATACTTAGCAGATTGGAATGAATTAAAAGCAAAAATATTTAAGATTCCTCACTATATTTTTTTAGTCTATTGGAACGAATTTTATTTTCGTATTTTATGTACGGAGCAAGTCGGGACGAAAACTCTATCCGTTCGGATCTATTTATGTAAAATCTTAGAATTAATAATGCTATACTCATAATTCATCTCCTATTTATTATTCTTCTTAAATAGTACACAATATAATGTTCCTGCTTTTGGACTGGACCCTATGGCATAGTGAACACACCATAGGGAACTATATATAAATAAAATTTCAGTGGTAAGTGTCCTATCTATGTCTTATTAAAAAGTCTTCGATATCTATTATCATATATTATAATTATCTTCATTTGATAATTCATCAAAAAGAAATTAATACTAAAATTTATAAAAAAAATTTTAAATTTAAAAAAATATAATTTTTAGGAAAAATTTTAAATATCATTTCTATAGTTTCATACTTTTTTATTTTCTATGATTTAGGCCCAGTTTGGAAATTCCTAAAAACGTTGCATAGTTAAATTTTGCTATGGCGGTAGGAAAAATATCCTATGAAGTGTTTGGGAGAAAAAAAAGTAACGTAAATTTTGGAGCATAGTTAAACTATACTCTAAAAAATAGAGTAAAAGTATAATCCACTCTAACCGAAGAAAAAAAAATTTCACCATTCTTAAGCTCCCTTCTTCAAAAAATGCATAAGTTCTAATTTTTAAATTTCAACATAAAATTTTAAATTTCAAAATAAATTTTAAATTTCAAAATAAATTTTAAATTTCAAATTTTAAATTTAAATTTCAAATTTTAAATTTTAAATTTTAAATTTCAAATTTTAAAATTTTAATCAAATTTTAAATTTTAAATTTTAAATTCTAAATTTCAAATTTCAAATTTCAAATCTCATAGTTCAAATTTCAAATTTTAAACTTTAAATTTTAAATTTATTTTTAAAATTTTAAATTTTAAATTTTAAATTCTAAATTTCAAATTTAAAATTTAAAATTTAAAATTTTTATTTTAAATAAAATTTAAAATTTAAAATTTTAAAATTTAAATTTCAAATTTCAAATTTCAAATTTCAAATCTCAAATCTCATAGTTCAAATTTCAAATTTTAAATTCATTTTTTAAATTTCAAATTTCAAATTTCAAATTCTAAATTTCAAATATCAAAATTTAAATTTTTTATTTTTTATTTTAAAATTTAAAATTTAAAATTTTAAAAATTAAATTTAGATTTTAGATTTTATATTTTAAATTTTTAAATTTTAAATTTTAAATTTTAAATTTTAAAATTCAAAATTTCACATTTCACATATCAAATTTTTAATTTTAAATATTTTTTGAAATTTTAAATTTTAACTTTTAATTTTAAAATTTAAAAAATCCCGTGAAATTGCACAATGCGTATGCAAACAGTTTAAAAATTGAATCTGTGGAATTTTTTAGAGTTGCAGGATTCTCTATTTTATCTAGACCAAAACCACAGTTTATAAATTCCGCAGAAATTTTTTAATGTGCATCCAAACAGGCCCTCGTAATTTTATTTTTCTCTTTTTATTATCTCATCTATTAATTTTTTTTATTAAATTAGTGATAAAGTTAAAACTAAAATATACTAAAGTGAATATTCAATAAACCTAGGTGAGGTATGGTGAAGCTAACGAAAAGAAAAAACCAAAATAACAAAATACTAAATTAATCTATTTTAAATTACATAATATTAAAATAAAAAAATATGAAACTACGGCAATGATATTTGAAGTTTTTTTTAATTTTTAAACAGAGAAAAATGAACAGAGACATTGTTGAAGGGCTTCTTAATGAAGCTTTTTCTATTATATTATATAATCTATTAAAATGTCATTTATTACTACAATGTAGAGCAATGATTTTTCACCTACTCCCCCTCTATAGACTCATAATCTCTGGAGGAGTCTAGAGCCTCTAAGGCCCTCCTAAAACTTAGGTAGACAATAATTGTTAGAGTGACATTTATCTCAACCTTATCCTCAAATCCTGCAAAAAGATAATCCCCCACTCTCTTTGCCCATTAATAGCAACTAGGGTCAAACCACCATTGCATATTTGTGTAAATTTTATTGGGTTAGAATTTTTTTTATTTTTTTTGTACACAACAATTTTTATTATATGTATAAAACTATGCTTGGATCTCCTTTTTAAACAAAAACAAAAATACTTTAAAAGTGTACTAATTGATTGTAAAAATAAAAAAAATATAAGTTTATACTTCACAATAAAAACTATTTGAGTACCCAAATATATACATATATTTATATATTTAGTGAGCTTATATTTATGATGAGTTGTGCTAGAACACTATCGGCAGCAAACCGGCTCCATAGCCACCCATTTGTTTTCAATGATGGAGCCTTCGAATTAACGATCGGCACCGTTGAATATGATCTATACCACTTGAAGTATTTAGAAACCAAATTTCAAATCTTTTTGATATCATTAACCTAATGATCAAAAGGTTTCAAAATTTATAATTTTAATGGTAGATATGAGGTGTTTTCACGTTTAACGGTGTAAAACTATCCAAATCAATTGAATTTTGGTTAGAAAATTCTTTAAACTATTTAGAACAAGATCTATACTCTCGATCTTGATTATAAAGTTTCTATCATCACTTTTTAGAAGATATTCATTTTCAGCCGTTCATTTTTACACCCACTTGATGGACAAGAGAATAATATCGGAAAAACATGAAATTTGATTTCTAGATAATTTAAGTGGTATAGATCATATTCAACGGTGCCGATCGTCGATTCGAAGGCTCCATCATCGAAAATAAATAAGTGGCAACGGAGCCTATTTGCTACCGATAGTATTCTAGCTCAACTCTATTTATGATAAGACTTTCAAATACTACCGTTGAGACTGTTTTAAATTTATATGTTTTGCATAATAACTAACGGATTAAATTATTTGATCATGTGAGCAGGTCCTATCAAATATTTATAACAAGGGATTAATTTTCATGCAGGTCTCTATAAACATAGTAAATGATAAATATATTTCTACAAAATTCGACTTCCATATGTTGTTCTGTAAAAGTCTTAATGTTTTCAAATATATTCCTGCCATTAGAATCCGTTAGAAAATTTTAATTAATCATAGGTTAAATAATTAACCCTAATTAGTTTTTGATATTTCTACCTCTCTTATATTATATTGCTATAGCTTTTAGAGTGATATACTTGTGATGGTAAAATTGAAAATATAAATAGTTCTCAAACGGTTATTTAACGGTAATAAATCAGAAAGACATATTTGAAAACATTAAAATTTTTACAGAAACAACATATAAAAGTTAAACTTTATAGGAATATATTTGTCATTCACCATATTTACAGGGATCTGTATGAAATTAATAAAGTATCTAAATTTACATACATACATCTTGAAGTCAGATGTTTAAATTTTCATGTATTCAAATTTAAGACTTTGTATTCTGAACTATAATGTTGATATGTACAGATACTTGGAAGGATTCATCAAAGCATGCGCATGCGAGAGAGATGAGAAAATTAAGATGCCACAAGAGAAACAATGTAGGTGTACTTCAAAATGAATACTAAATAATGAAATAATAAAAAAAAATTAAAAAAAATGATATAATAGTAAAATAAAAAGCTAAAGTACAAAAAATAAAATAAAATATTCATTGTTTCATTTCTACGGAAATTGTGTTGGTTTAAATGGGTCAGCATCCAATCATGTGGCAGAAAGCTATATTGAATCGAGTCATATTCGAAATTGCGTGAGGCTGGATTGGTCGAGTCATGTTCCAAGTGGCGTGAGGCTGGGTGGGCCGAGTAACAATTGAAACTCGTGAGCGTTGTATGCGTACGCTTTAAGTGAATTGATTGTATATTTCTAACAGACCAAGCTTTTGGGATTAATGGTTAGCGCCAACGATCCGACAAGTGACATCAGAGCCAGAGGTCACGGAACAAGTGGTATCAGAGCCAGAGGTCACGGATTCGACTCTCGCATGCTCAAATATTTGCAGGTGCTAGAGGGAGAATTGTTGGTTTAAATGGGCTTGTATTCTGTCCTGTGGCTAGAGGTTATGTTGGGTGGCATGAGGCTGGGTGGGCCGAGTTATAATTGAGACCCGTGTGTGCTGTAGCTATACACTTTAAGTGAATTGGCTGCGTATTTCTAACAGCGACAAATTATACATATATTCTCTCTTGAAAAATAATTAAAAAAATACAATAAAAATACAATAAAAACTGATACTTTATAATGTATGTCTCAAAGTTGGGTAACATTTCCCCTCATTTGAATACACACATTAATATACTACGAATTTCTAGAACTATTTACCTATCTAGCCTCTTTACAAAAAAATATTTCCTATCTAGCCTTCTTTTGAAAAATATTCTCCATCTAGCCTCATTTTCAAAGATTAGAGAAAAAAAGAGAAATTAATACCTTTAATATATATTAAGGGGTTAAGTGGGGGAAATTATCTTTTTCTCTCTCCTCTCCTATTTCCCGAGATCCCTTCTCACTCTCTAATTTTTGCGTATAATTTATCTCATATCGATTTATTTCAAAATAGAAAATTTTTATATAGCGCATCAACCAATTCCAATCTTTTTATATTTTGATGGAAATGTTATGCATGGTTCGGAAGGAGTTGATTATAATGGTCCTGATCCAAAACTATTTAGATTTCTCGTATTTTAGGTTTTAATACATTAAAACATAAAATTTATAGGCCGAATGGGATCAAGATTATTTTGATATAAAAATTAATGGGAGAGGAGAGAGAAAAAGATAATCTCCCCCACTTAACCCCTTAATATATATTAAAGGAATTAATTTCTCTTTTTTTCTCTAATCTTTGAAGATGAGGCTAGATGGGGAATATTTTTCAAAAGAAGGCTAGACAGGAAATATTTTTTTGTAAAGAAGCTAGATAGGTAAATAGTTCGAATTTCTACGTGCTATACTCCCACTATACCCAAAAGTTACGACGCGCATCACTCAACCAATTATAATACGACACGTAAGCAAATTATTCGCGGTGCGTGGACGCGGCGCACCGCGAACGTTCGGATTACATGACCGGTGTTCTGGCCGAACGCGCGATCTCGGGCCCCGCGGTGGGGCCCGCGTCCCCCCACCTCCGAAGGAATTCTATACTGTCACACTTACACCATATCACCAATAATAAGCAAATCACATTCCTTCTTTTTAAATATAAGTACAATAAAAATATTTTTTTACAATCATGATAGAACATATATTCTTAAAAGGATTAATTTTATTGAATTGTTACGCCAAGTCACTAATATACCTATTGCATACTAGAATTTTTCCCACCCAAGTGGCCCAGTGGCGCGTTCGGGGGATGCGCTGACAACTCTACGCGTGTACGGCCGGATCGGCGTCATCTGGAATCGAGCCCGCCCCCCAATCGCCGCCGTCGCGAGGGGACACGTGGAGGGCGGGTGCGGATCCCGAGGCGCGTGCGCGTGGGCGTCGCAGTTGTTGCGGAATAAAAGGTCGAGGAAGGACGGGGCGAGGCGATATTGATGTTGATATTCTCACCCCACACCAACCCCAAATTCACCCTTATGTAAATTTTTTAAGTGTAAAATGCACTATTGGTCCCCAAACTATGAGTTGGTGATACTTTGATCCTCGAACTTTAGTTTAATATAACTTTTGAATCGCATTATGAAATGCGTACGTGATAATTAAAATGCAACTTTACTTTTATATCAATGATGATATATAAATATTTAATCAACTAACTAGGGTTGTGATATTTAATTATAATAATTGTGAAAGTCCGTCAAAATTATAATAAATTAACGTATGGGGACTAAAATATCACCCTATTTTTAAATTATTTTAATGGATAAAGAAAAAATGGATAAAATTGGCACGTAAATAATTATTAAGCACAAACTGGTAATTCTACAAAGTAAAGAGGAAGTTAAATTAGTAAATGTGAGGATCATTATAATTAGAAAAAAAAAAATAGGGGATCTAGTTTTAAAGAGTTGATTTAACTTTAAAAAATATAATGAATTAATAATTATAAACTTTTTTTTTTTTTTCAGAAGTTATGGATAGTCCTTAATTTTCAAATCCTCTTTTAAAAGTTATTATTATTGGTAGTCCTTAATCTTTTAAAATGGATAATTTAAATTATTCGAAAAGTTAGAGCTTGAATACATTGGTCGTTGGATCTCAGCTACCAAACATTAAGTTCTTAAGATGGTACGCAAGGACGATCAGTGGACTTTTGATACTTTAAAGATAAATTATAATTTTAGTCTTCAATTTAAAGAGCATGTGATATTTTAATTCTTAAATTTTAATTTATTAATATATTATAATTTTATTTTTATTTATAATTTACAAATCACAAAATAATAAAGTAAAGGAGAAACTTCAAATACCCCATATGGTTTCGCTCTTTCTCACTTTAGTATTTTGTGGTTTAAAGTTTATCAAGTTAGTACCATGTGGTTTCGCACTTTCTCACTTTAGCACCCTGTGATTTCGCACTTTCTCACTTTAGTATCTTGTGGTTTAATATTTCGTTAAATTATATACCCAAAAATGAATAATAAAAAGAGAAAATTGAAACCACGTGGTACTAACACAGGGTACTAACTTGATACACTTGAAACCATAGGGTACTAAAGTGAAAAAGTGTGAAATCACAGGGTACTAATTTGATACGCTTTAAATCACATGATACTAAAATAAGAAAATACGAAACCACATAAGGGTATTTGAAGTTTTTCCTAAAGTAAATAAAATAGACTAGTATGTATTGTATTTTATATCACTCTATAGTTTATCGAGTATATTACTTTACTATAGTTGACCTGGTACCCGTCATAATTTTTTTCTCAATAGCAAAAGTATATTGAATTGCACAAATTTTAGACATTATTTATCTAATATTTAAGTGGTTTCAAAATAGGGAGGCAAATGGATTTGGATTGGTGGAGCTTCCGTCCCCATCCATTTGAATGGAACAGTAAGTGGGGTTCAAAAATAAATTAAAAAATAATATGCCTTCAATCTATTTTGATCGGCTAAAAAAACTAAGCGAAAGGTGGAGAACATATTCTTTCCTTTAATTCGCCAAAAAAACTAGCTCTAAGTCGGACCTGTCCTGAATAGAACGGTAAGTAAGTGCAAAAAATAGATAAAAATCAACCCGCCACATGTCCATCTCGATCTGTCCATACAGGGCGGAATATAAGGGAACTCCTCTCGCCCTCAGCTCTGTCCCGTTTATTTTTCTGTTTGAAACAATGGCTATATACGGTAAATTTGAGGCCACTAATTGCTAGATAAATTATATCAAAAAATTATAAAATTTAAGTTTAATAAAATTTATATAGTTTAGATTATATTTAACGATGTTCGATTCGGATGCTCCATCGCATGGACGAATGCAAAAATAAACAATTTTATTTGCTTCCAAAATTATTATATTCTGTATTATATTTAAGGGTGGGATGGGTCCTCCCCTCCCCCACTTTTTTCTTGGTGAGTTGGGGGAGGATTCTGGGCGAATTAATTTTCTTTTATTTTTTATTTTCACTTATCGTTTCATTTAGGATTAGTCGAAATGAAAGTGTATTTGTGACGGTATATCTCACCTACCATCCTATTATCGCAGTGGAGTGGATTCGAGCATATCTGGATTCGTTTGCATCTCTTAAGGTAAATTAATCGCCTAGTGGGGAGCTTCTTGACGACGCTTTACCAGAGAACTTCTGATTCACTGTCACTTGTTAGTTTTACCTCGGTTTAATAATTCGCTGTATATTTTCTAATACTAAAACACCCAAAAAAATTCTAATGCTAAAAAAAGCTTATAATATTTGGATAGACGTCATAAAATAAAATTGATACATAATAATAAAATTACTTCACTAAATTTTGCCTTGTCTTTTTCCGAAAAGTAATCATGCCGGGATGTGACCACCTCTTTTATCTTTTTAGTATTGATTGCTCACGTTCCAATAGGGGTAGTAATTTAGCTCGTTGTTCACCAATTAATTTTTGTTCGGCTTAAAATTAGCTTAAGATCAAATCGCATATTTAGTTAACGAGTCGAATAAGAGCTAAATTTTTCAACTTATTTAATAAACATGCCGAACACGAGTTGGGATCAGTTCAATCGTATTTGGCTCGATAACAGCTCGAATATATATATTTTATACGTATATTATTTATATTTTTATATATATAAATATATATATATATAAAATACAGATTTTTATTATTTAATTTTTAGCATAATCTAAATATAAAATTCAACTCAATTATAAAAACGCCTATTTATATATAAAATTTTAACTATTAGATTAAAATCAATGAGTAAGATTCTATAAATTTATTTTCTATACATCTATTTTTTTATATTTTTAATTTATTATTCATGAGCTAATTTATATTTGACTCATTAATAAACGAATCAAATACGCGTTGAATTTTTCGTGGTTCGTTAGCACCCCTACATCAAATACAAAGGTAAAAAAAATTATTTAAAGAGAATGTGAAATAGATTTTTTAGCATATTTAATTTCAACATTGCAATTCTGACATTTCCCGTCTCTTCACGTCACGCCGTGTCCGCCAATGGCATCCATTTATGTGTAACTAAAATTTTAAATTAATAACTACAAAACTTTTAATTTATTTAATTTAAATTATTTAAATATAATTTACCTATTTAAATTAATTATTTATTTTAATAAATTTATAGTCGTAAAAGTTATATAAAATATATTAATTAAATTTATAAAAATAAATAATAGACTCGAATTCTAAAATTAAAATGTTATTTACCGACTCAAATCAAATAAATTGAATGGCTGAATAGCAAAATCAAAATTTTGAAATATCGAATAGAAAAATCCAAATGGTTCTTAATTCATATAAACTTTATACAATTTTATCAAAAATAAAATATTTAAAATATTTATTTTTATATTCGTGGTGATTTTAAAAATGTAAATGTTTTAAAAATGTAGAAGAGCTGAGCAGTTTTTATCACAACTTTGTACTATTGAATGGTAGAAAATTGAAAACTTTTTTGAGTTTTTGAAACAAACTTGTTCCACAAAAAAGTTGGAATAGCAGTATGAGATTTATACTGGATTATATCAGTTTATTTTAGAAATTTAAGAATTATTGTTTTCGAATATCAAACACAATATTTGAAAACAAAAAGGGGAATAAGGACTTATTCCCCTTCTTGTTTTCGAACCAAACGCAATCGCTAAGGTCCAATTTAGAATTCCAATATCTAATGTTAAGCATACACTTTTATATTTTAGAATTAGTGTCAAATTTAAAAGTATTTTTAATTATATCTTCCACAATGCTATCAAACTCCAATAAGAATTGCCATGGGAGAAATAAGTGATTATTTACTTCTATGCTAATGGTTCTCACAATCATTTTATAGTATTAAAAAAATAAGGAAAAATTTTCTTTATACCCTTCTAAAAGCATCTAATTTCATAAATGCCCTTTTAAAAATTGAAATATCATGTATACCTCCTCAAATTTAACAAACTTTCAAAAATACCCCTGCCATCAAATCTCCATCCGTATTAAAATTAATAATATTTATATTCCAACTTTACCCCACTTAATTATTCATTGGTCAATTAATAATTTTATTTCATAAATACCCTCTTTTATATTTCAAAATTAATTAAATTCTATCTAGACTAAAAATTTAGTAAAATTCAATTGATTTTAGTTTAAAAAATTATTCATTTTAATTAAATAAATATTTCTATTTGGAATAAATTATAGTTAAATTAAATTTCATTTTGCTTTAATGTCAGAATGAGAAGATAATTTATTTTAGTTATATCTACTTTTTTTACTACATCGATTGTAAAGTAATAAATTTTTTTTATTTGACTACTTAATATAGAGAAAATTTGTTATTATGAATACATTACAACTAAGAGCATTAGTATAAAATCCGACCTCAAATAAAAAAAATAGTTATATTATGAAAGGACAAACTAAATTCTTGTAATCAACGGACTTTACATAAACCAATAATTGTTTTAAATAATAAATTGAAAAAATTTTAGATAATGAAAATTTTTCACAAATTAAGATAATTATTCCATTAAATTTAATACCTTTGACTAATTTTCAGTTGAAACTAGCATAAATTCATTTAATAGTTAATTATTATTAGCTAATTAACCTATTAATTGAATTTCTTTATTAATTGATTATAATATTTGAAATCTGAATGGACAAAGAAAATTTTTTAAAAAATGGACCACGTACATTTATATGCCCCTCAACAGTTTAGGGGCAAAATGGATAATTTTATTCTTAACCTTTATTATATCATGGTATAACTAAGATTAAAATGAGTTGAGGGTATTTTTGAAACAAAGTAAATATTTGTAGGGGCAATTTTGATACTTCAAATTATGTAAGGGCATCTACGATAATTTTGAACTTTTCAGGGGTACGAATGAAATTGCCCCAAAAAATAAAGATGTTCTTAAATTTTTTGGATTTTCTATAACATGAAACTAATGCTTTCAGACGCTACAAATGCTAACTAACTAGAAAGCATAAATCAAGTGTTTTTGGTGATGCAAATTCTAATTTAATAGGTAAACTATATGGAAAAAATTTTGAAATTTATTTTTTAGAAACTTTAAATTTCTAAATCAAGTAATCTAACGGAGCCAATCGTTGATTCGAAAGTTTTAACATTGAAAATAACCCATCATGATTCTAAAAGCATACAAGCCTAGCTCATAATTTTTTGATACTTTTTAAGATCATCTTTTTGCAATTTTTTTTTCCCGAATTTGTTAAGTTGAATCAGCTCGATAAACTGGCATAAACTTTCCGATTAAAAAGGGCGTTTGGTTTGATGTAATCATAAATACAGTAGCATTCGAAATACATAAAATTATTAGAAATGTAATATTTTTTGTAATTGAGAATGTTGCAATTTGATTGTTTTGTAGTTGAAAGTTGTATGGCCAATTTTTATTGCCTTACGTGTATGCATAAAATAATAAGAATATTCTTAAAAATAAATTTTTTTATTTTTTATTTAGTCTTTATTTGGGATTACGTAGAAAGTACGTTATATACTATGAGAAAGGACGATCAGAAAATACCTTTTTATTTTCGCACGTATTATTGTGTTTCATATATCATGATTATTTAGTTACGATATATTTTCTGCGGTCCCATTGAAAAAAATATAAGCATATTCGTATATACTTTTTCCTTAATTCTATTTTATATAATAGTGTTATATAAATCACAATACCAAACTAAATCTTAATATAAATACATAAAATAATTTTTATATTATTTTACTCTCTTAAGTTACTGTATCTCTAACTATACTAATTTCAGAGTAGTAGTTTGAGATATAATATAATTGAGCCCCAACTATAGATAAGATTTTTTTAAACCTAACTATAATCATACTTTTATTTAATTTAATTTAATATAACATGAAATATAAACAATCAAACAGTTTTTAAATGGGCATGCCAAATCTTGAAAATAATAATTTTATGAAGAAGATCAAAATATGAGACAACAAATACAATATTATATTTATGTACACTTATTATTATACGAGCGCATTGGTCTTAATTAATTAACAATTTTGATTCTAAAGTACATAATAAGCGGTTTTGGACCAAACCACCCTCTCCTTTAACCCAAAAAATAATAATAATAATAATAATAATAAATTGCTCTCTCTCTCCTCCTTTTATACAACCCCTTGGTTTCCAAAACCAGTACTACTACTACACCAACTCCCACAACCCATTTTTCATAGTGGGGTGAGTGAGGTAGAGGAGGGGGAAACTAATTTAAAGGAGCAATTTTTATTTGATTTTTGATCTCAAAATGTGATTTTTTTTTTCCATCTAATTTTGGGTGTTTCCTTCAGAAAAAAAAAATCCGATTTTGGTGTCTCTTTTTGATTGATTTGGGTGGGGGTTTTGCATGTGGAATTTTTATGGAAAAAACCCATGTTGGAAAACTGAGATTGGTAGTATTCAGATGCTCTTTTCTCTTCTTTTTTTTTGTGGTTCTAATTCATGAACATTTTGAGGTATTATAATACCCTCTTCTTTTCTTTTCCCCCTAAAAAAACAATTTTGGGTTGTGTGTAGTGTCCCCCCCCCCCTCTTTTTGAGGTGCTTTGTGTTCCCTTTAAAGGGTTTTTTTTTTTTTTTCTTTTTTTTTTGGGGGTGCTTGAGGAAGGAAATAGTGAAGCTTACAGGTCTCAAAAGCCCAAATCTTTCTCTGGTGAGTCCTTTTCCCTTTCCCTTTTCTTTTTCTCTCTTTTTTTTTTTTTTTTCCTTTGGGGTGTGTTCTGTAACTTAATCATCTTAACCTCATCCTCTATATCTTCCTCTCCTTTCTCCATTAAAGAAGATTTGCAACAAGTTTTTTTTTAAAAAAAGTTCCTTTTTTTTTCTTGTTTTCTTGGTTCGTAGACACTACTATTACTATCATCATTATTATGTTGAGGAAGAGATCAAGAGCAGTAGGAGGGAGCAGCAGCAGCAGCAGCAGCAGCAGCAAACAAGGCATAGTAATGTCAGAACCCCTCCCTCTAAACCAAGAAAAATTCAAGCCCAACAAGCTCAATCCCTCTTCTCTCAGACCCCAAAACCACCCCAAACCCCCCCAAGATCACTCCTTTATTGGAGCCCACATCCAAGGGCCTTGTTGATGCACTCACCACTAGTGATGATGATCACAACTTCCCCCCACACCATTCCCCCATCTCCTCCCATGAGGCTAGGAGGAGGAGGATGGTCCTCTTCGGATCGAAGCTCAAGATCCAAATCCCCTCCCCGAACCCTCCGACCCCGTCCCCGCGATCCCCGATCGAGTTCGGCTTCAAGAACAAGGACTCACAGCTGGCCCTGCTGTCCCCTGCCCAGAGGGCCCTCCGCGGCGCCGCCTCCGCCAGGCTCGTCGCCGCCAACTTGGTCGTGAGCGATTTGGAGCTCTCCGAGGACTACACCTGCGTGATCTCGCACGGCCCGAACCCCAAGACCACCCACATCTTCGATAACTGCATCATCGAGAGCCGCTGCTGCGGCTACACGAATGAGAGCGATCTCGCGGGGAGCCGCGGCGGCGGCGGCGGCGGTCTCTTGAGCTCTTGCCATGCATGCAACAAGAGGCTTGGGCAAGGGGATGAGATTTTCATGTATAGGTTTGTGATTCTCTCTCATAATTTTCATTTGCATATATCTTTCTTTTTCAACAGTACTGATCGTCGATTTGGAATCTCTGCCGTAGCAAACAAATCAGTAGTAACCCGAGTGGTTTAGTACAATAGTAACCCAGCACAACTCTATATATATGTATGTATTTTCAAGGGTTAATTTCATACAGCTCTCTGTAAACATATCAAATAGCAGATATATATATATCCTTACAAAGTTCAAGTTATTAGATTTATTCCTTCAAAAGTCCGGTAACATTCATACTTGCCCCTTTGGTTTGGTACCGTTAGGTTTTTTTAACGGTGGGTGCATAAAATTACTATTTTACCCGTACAAATTTGTCCGTACAAAAAGCTATCTTTCTTCCTCTCTCACCTTCGCCGTGGCACCTACGGCGTACTTTATTTTTGCCGTGATCGGAGGCCTCACCTTCGACAATGCTGCCGCCGCAAGTCTTGCCGTCGCCATGAATAAAATAGAAAGGGTGAGAGAAATGACAGAACTCAACATTAGAATATAAAGTATATATTTGTAAGGGGTAAAAAGGTCATTTTAACCCCTTAGCTAACTGTGGTTAATTGTTTTAACTCATGGTTATCTAAATTTTGGTAACAGAAAGATATATTTGCAAATGGAAGGACTTTTGGTGGAATAAATTTGATAATTTAAATTTTGTAGGGATATATTTGCTATTTGATAGCTTCGTAGGGAGCCATATGCAATTATCCCTATTTTTAATATCTTATTAGTGGAAATTTTTATTGGTTTGGGAATTTAGGGTGGATCAACAACTTGACCTGAATTAGGCAATAATAATTAAGGTAAAAAATGCCATTTTTGAAATAGGCCCCTCTACGTTTTTGTTTTTGTCCAAACCCCTTCTTTGATTCGAGTAATTCTACTAAGTTCAGTTGAATTTTTTTTGTTGAATTTCATGGCTCTATTCGCTATTAGGCGTAAGTGATTAGAATTATTAAATTTGATGAAGTTGAGGAGGTGTCAATAAAAGAAATGGGGGGGTCTACATGCATTTTCAGCAATTTTAATTATGAAATGTGATTCTTTTTCTGTGGCTTGTTAATTTTCTTCTGATCTGATGCACCAATCGTAATTATCATATTATTTCGATTGCGACACCTCAATTCTATGTCGCTTTTATTATTGTGAATTCAAGCATCAGTGACTAATTTCTTGCTATGTAGGAGGTCGAATTCCTATCCGCAAAACATTTACGTGACATTACCCGTGACATTACCGAAAGCGGTCCCATGTCCTTTGTAGTTATCTTTTCTTCTTTTTTTTTTATCCTCATTTTTTGTGGTCCCCAGTTTTCGTAGAAACTTCATTTTCGTCGAACTTTTTTTGCTTATTGCAATTGCGAATATATTCATCCAGATAACCATAGAATGTGTCGCATCGACGATTTTATTCAAAGTCGCGGTAATTTTTGTTCCTGCTTCGCAGTAGTTATTTCGAGATCTAAACGTTATGCTACTCACAAGTAATTAGATTGTGATATTCTAGTAGTTTTGAGTTATGCCGCGCTTTTAACATGTCAGATGCTGTAACTTTTGCTTGCTTTTCCGTCGAAATTTAGCAGAATCCGACTCCGTAAACCAAAATAACAAAGCAGGCAAAGAACTTTTTGAAAATTCTAAGCACATTGGACTGATCAGTACCTGCTCTCGTTGTTTCTTACAGAGGCGAAAAGGCTTTTTGCAGCAGCGAGTGCCGCCACCAGGAAATGATCTTGGACGAAGCGATGGACTAAGCAGCAGAAGGAAGTTGCTTCGTCGCAACGCGCTTCTGCTTCTCCTCCCCCTCCCCTTTTGCTGTAAATTCGAGTGGGTTCATATTATGGCCTTAGATCCAAATGGTTGGAATAGAGATTTCGAACATCGGTTCGGATTATTATTCGCAAATTTTGCTGGTGAGTTAAATAGTGAGGGTGCTGAGATGAAATGTTATTGAAACCTGGAACTTGTTGAGATCTTTAAGTTATGGAAGATGTTATATTTAACTCTCTGTATTGTGTTAAATTTGAGAATGCGTATCTAGCAGTTATCTTCATAAGAAATTGTGGAGTGTGTCAGGTGCAGTCAAAAAATATCAAGCAATAATTACTATAATTTGACTGCACCTGACACACTCCACAATTTCTTATGGAAGATGTTATATTTAACTCTCTGTATTGTGTTAAATTTGAGAATGCGTATCTAGCAGTTATCTTCATAAGAAATTGTGGAGTGTGTCAGGTGCAGTCAAATTATAGTAATTATTGCTTTATATATATATATATATATATATATATATATATATATATATATATATATGTTGTCATTATCTGTGTGTCCTTGTTCTTATCAAAGAGAGGAGCATCATCTTATTAATCATATAAATTTTAGGAGGGGCCTCAATAATTAAGAACATTTGAGGTGACCATTATAGATAGTTTTAATTACTAATTAGAAACTTAGGGGCCAGTGTTTTGTTTAATGACTAATGGTTGGTAATTTCTGCAGGTAATGGTAAGATGTTTTTGGTGTGAAGTATAACAAAAAAAATATAAATATACTGTTTTTTTTATTAACTTAAATTTTTAGAAAACTAGGGTTGTTACATATATTTTAATATTTGGTTTGTGTGTTATTGTTGGAAATGGATGTGGGGATTTGATAACCATATTTGTTGTTAATAATATGATTGTTAATTTGAGATTTGTGGTTTGATTTTTATATCCACTTTTATATATTTTGTTACAAGTAATTTATGAAACTGCACACCAATATCTTTTCTTTTCTTTTTTTTTCAAATTTTTATGTAATTATTTGGTTTAGTTTCTGTAATAGCTTTTCGTCTCTGCAAGGTAATAGTTAGTTAAGTGGTTAATAAATAAATAAAAAATAATATTTTATTTATTTACATTTAATTACTATTCAAAATTTTTGTATCTTTTTAAATTTAATTATATTAAGTAAATTTTAGAAAAAATAGAGATATTTAAAGAATTTTTTTAAAAAATCAAAAGAAATATTTTTATCTTTTCTTCAGCTTTTTCGTTAATATTTTATTAAACTATGTATAAAAACTTCAGATATCTTATCTAGGTTTATCGAATATTTATTTGAGTACTCTTTAGTTTTAACTTTATCACTGATTTAACAAAAAAAAATTGGTGGAGGATAATAAAAAGAGAAAAATGAAACCACAAGGTACTAAATTGATACACTTAAAACTATAGGGTACTAAAGTAAAAAAGTGTGAAACTATAAGGGTGGTATTTGAAGTTTTCCCAAAAAAAATATGGAGAGTTGAGGGTCTTTTCCAAAACGGACTATAGTTTGAGGAGTACGGTGACATTTTCATCTTCCTTTTCCTCGCTATCACGGGCCCAGCCCATTTACTAATGGTTAAGCCGTTCATGGGCTAAAATGGGCCTTGTCCTAATGTCAAATTTAGGCCCAATTATCTCTCGAATTTACAAAAGCACGAATCATGAAACAAATCAGTAGTTGCGTATATATTATATATAGTTATATATTATTATACATACATTGATATAAAGTTACTGAGAAAATTACACCGTACTTTTATACTACATATAAGATAATGTGAAACTACTTTTTATTTCTAAAAACTTAAGTTACTCAAAAAAACAGTTTTGTAGAACTATAACTCATATTAAGGTTATAATCCTAGCACTTCTCAAATAAATAAATAAAAAATAAATAGATTACACGTTTGGTCCCCAGATCGTGAGGTGTGGGACGATTTAATCCAAATAAACTCAAGTTACAAAATAAAATCAAGCATATACAGTAGTGTGCAATTACTCGATAATAAATTGAAAACGGTCGAAAATAAATAGATTTGTTTAAAAAATTATATTCGCATTCATATTTTTTATGCTAAAATTTTACAATTGCATACGCGCACCCTATCGAATCTGATGTCGAATACAGTCGGAATTTATCCTAGTACTTGTCACTTCCACCCCTAATGATTAATGGTATCAGTATCCAAGAAGCTGAACATGACCACGTCCCTGCTCTCCCCCATCAACACTGCATACTTCCGCAGCAGTCCCTCCCTCTTAAACCCTACCTTCTCCAGCACCCTCTGCGACCTCCGATTCTCCGCCGCCGCGAACGCCTCCAGCCGCTCGAGCCGCGGCCGCTCCGCAAATATCACCGTGACCGCTGCCCTCACCGCCGCCGTCATGACACCCCGGCCCCACCACTCATGCGCCAGCCCGTAGCCCATCGTCGCGCGGTGCGCATTATCATTATTATCATCATCATCATCATCTCTGAATACCGAATTTATGGATATCCATCCGACGGGCCGGTCCGTGCGGCCGCCGACGCAGATCGCGCGGTACCACGGATGGGGGATGATGTGGCTCCGGATGTGGGCCGCGGCCGCGTCTTTCGTCGGATACGTCGGGCCGAAGAAGCGCATCACGCGGTCGTCGGCGGCCCACAACATGAAGGCGTCGGCGTCGGCGTCGGAGAGGGTGAATGGACGGAGGGTGATCTGCGGAGGTGGTGGCTTCTTGGCCTCAGGCTCCATTTTACCACAAAGTTTTAGGAGTCGAAAACAAAGTTCAGTATTCAGAGGGATGCTTCAATATACCATAAATATTAAAATTTATGTGACATGTAAAAAAAATTCATCCATTACATAAATAAATATAAATCATGCATTTAGAAATAGAGTGTACACATATCTTTTTCCTTATATATATATATATATATATATATATATATATATATATATATATATATTGAATGAAATTGGAATATTATTGATAGTATAGAAAATAATATTTCACGTCTGCATTTTAGTTTTGGAATACCTCGAGTTTAATGACGATATAGGTGGAATAATATTGATCTTAGTATTCTAGATAGAGTCGTTAATAATTTTATTAACTAGTCGATAATATTAATTAAATTTAATTGTAAAAAAAGTTTGATAATTTGAGCAAATCATCTCAAAAAACAATAATAAAAAAATAGTAAAGTTGAGGGGACCATTTCAAAATTTATTATATTCGAGAGGGTCAAAAAGGAATGGGATATTGGGATACAGTTGGATGGAATTGACTTGTGGGGGACCAATAAGCATACGTCGTGTGTTAAATTACTTAGCTACACCGGGTGTATAGGTACATCTCATACACCACACAGTCAAAATGTTTTAAATCCGAGCATGTACCTGATTATATGTGTTCTATAATGTTAAAAAAACACCCTTTTTTTTTTTTCTCCCTCTTTAACTTTTTTTTTTTCCGACCTGTTTTGATCCCTAGTCCTTTTGATGGGAGCATCGAGCGTATACACCCGGTGCAGGCAATAATGTCTGTGAACTGAAGGACCAACTTGGTGCTTTATTAATTGCAAAATAAAAAAAATAATGCAGCCGCCATTGTTGACTTTTGCGCTTTAATTATCGTCCGTTGAAGTGTCTAGTTCACCTCTAACGTTTTGCTAAAAATATCTTTTTTTTGACAGTTTAAAATTTTATATCATACTACAAATTCTACAAATTTTTGAGTTTAAATTTTTACTGATTAGAATTATTTTTAAGGTCATATCTTACCGTAAATTAATCCGAGCTCTGTCCAATCCGACTTGTGAACAATTAGCTTCAGTTACTGGCAGCAGAGGAGAATATTGACTTAAAAGAGATTAACATCTTGGCCTCCGGTGGGAAATCAAGTTGGGCTAAGTCACGATCGAAATGACGGAAGATCGGGTTGGACTGAGCCATGTTCGAAATGGTGTGAGGCTGATTGAATCGAATCACAATCGAGATACCACAGGCACCATCTCTATATACTTTAAGTGAATTGATTACGTACTTTTAACGGTTCTAATTTTTAAAGTTGATAATTAGCACCAATTAGGATTATACAGAAAAAAGCTAAAATAAATTTTTGCGTTCCAAGAAATACTTTTGTGGAAACTCAATAAGAGAGATCCATTGAAGCAAATCGGAGAAAATACAACTTTAATGGCAAATTAAAGCTCCACACACAAACAATATCATTGGAACTATATAACTATATAAGCAACAAGCCCCATTTACTACCCAAGCAACCTATCACTCTTCAAGAAGCTATACACCACCATATCCCTCACGCTCCCTTTTTGAATCCAATACCTCCTCAACACCCCCTCCCTCATAAACCCTACCTTCTCCAACACCCTTTGTGACCCCCTATTCTTCACATCCACTAACCCCTCCACCCTCTCCAACCCCTCCACCGCGTCGAACACCTCCGCCACCGCGATCCTCACCGCCGCCGTCGCGACGCCCTTCCCCCAGTAGTCCGACGCGAGGACGTAACCGATCTCCGCCCTGCATGCGTTCTCGCCTGCACCGGGCGTTACAGACACAGCACCCACGGGTCTCGCACCGACGCAGATGGCGCGGAAGTAGGGGTGGGGGAGGACGGACGACTCCATGTAGGCGAGGAGGTGGGACTTGTCGGTGTAGGCCTCCCACCGGCAGAAGCGGGTCACCTTGTCGTCGGAGGCCCACACCATGTAGTCGTCGAGGTCGGAGAGCTCGAAGCGGCGGAGGGTGATCGACATCGTCGGCGCCGCGGAGTTCGCAGGCTCTTGTTGTTGTTGTTGTTGTTGTTGTTCCATTTTGTGTAGATGGGGGATTATGAGGAGGAGAATTGTGTTGTTGAGATGTGTTGTGGAGTAGTTTCATTTTATAGATTGAAGAGGGGGAGGGGAGTTGACGCTGATCAAATTTGACCGGTCTCGTTGACTAAGTCAACGTTTGACTAAGGAGGCGAAAAGACTAATCTACCCCTATAGTTTTTACACGTATAGGCTAAATTGCATATTTGGTCCTCAAACTATTAGCGGCAATACTCACTTGTTCGCAAACTTTTATTTGTTGTAGTTTTTGACTCGAATTTTTTGAATCATTGTGATTAAGTCCAATAATCCAGTTTAGTTGTCTACACTCTGCATATTAACTGTCGCCTTTGCGATCCCCTTCCCGGGGTGCAGCAGCAATGACACGTAGCTCATCTCGTCTTTGCATTTGCTATCTATCTGTTGAATATAAAATATTAAAATATTATTCTATAACAACTTAGATTTAGGTATAATTACCTACATATCTCTTAAAAGTATTGGACTATTATTTTGATTCCAAAAAGTTTAAGTGGCGAAATCTGTCTCTTTAAAGTTTCTTCATTATTTTCAGATTAATTTCATGCTCATTCTAACTGTAGATCAAAATAAGGAGTAAGTTTTAAAGACATTAAAACTTTGTTGGATAATTTTTATCACTTAAATTTTGTAGGTAACATATATGAAGGGACAAATGATTTTTTTTTTTTTTTAAGTAGAGTTTACAACTACTTTTGATAGTAGATTAAGAGAACTTATAACTTTGTAGGGAAAGTTTTCGCCGCTTAAATTTTTTTAAAAGTAAATATGAAAGGTGGGTACTTTTAACTTTTAAGAGGTACATAAATAATTATCCCTCAAATTTAAGACTTTGTTTAATGTTACTATCTTCTTTTGCTTTTTAGAATATAAATTTTATATTTTAAATTTGTTAGACAATCAAAAAATCAAAACTTAGCATATATCTGAATATATTTGATTTATTCATGTTTCAAATTTGTCGCTGGCTATTTTCTTATTTGCTTCTAGAACAGTATCAATTTCTTCTCAATATGTCTGGGCCGTCGAGAATTTATTGGAAAGATTTTAAATTTTAGAGCTATATTTGAAAAATAGATATTTTTGAGAAAATATAAAAATTGCACCAAAAAAAAATTGCTATTTGTATATCTTCTAGTAGGGCGTTCATTTTAAATCCTATCCATCTCAGGGACTACTCTTTTCAATTGTTACTATTTTTGGATTATTATTTAATCCCATTTTTAAAACATTAGTAAGATTTACATCTCTATTTGAAGCGTACAAGTGGAAATTTTCATAGGACCAAAATTAAATGTCGAGGGAGTAATTTCAAATAACCCTATAGGTAAGGGGGTTCTCCGCATATTTGTTTTGTATTTTTAATTTAATTTTTAGAACAGAACAAGCAGTAAATTTCAAATACCCCATGTGGTATCACACTTTCTCACTCTAGCATCCTATAGTTTAAAGTATATCAAGTTAATCCCTGTGGTTTCGCACTTCTCACTTTAGTACCCTGTGGCTTAAGTGTATCAAGTTAGTATCCTATGGTTTCATTTTTCTCTTTTTATTATCTATTTCACTAATTTTTTCGTTAAATCAGTAACAAAGTTAAAATTAAAGGGTACTAAAGTGAATATTCGATAAACCTAGATAAGATATCTGAAGTTTCTTGTATATAATTTAACAAAATACTAACGAAGGAAAAAAAACAGTGACAAAGTTAAAACTAAAGGGTACTAAAGTAAATATTCGATAAACCTAGGTAGAGTATTTAAAATTTTTTATATATAATTTAACGAAATATTAACAGAAGAGCCGATGAAGAGAGAAAAATGAAACTACAGGGTACTAAATTAATGCACTTAAACTATAAGCTAGTACAGTAAGAACGTGCGAAACCACGGGGTGGTATTTGAAGTTTCCCCCAAAAAAACACGAGGTGTCGACAAAATTGGGGAAAGCGGAGCATCAGGGGTTCCACCACTCCGCGATGGCTCCTCCGAAGAAATCGAAGAAGCCGAAGCGAAAATCCAAGGATTCTGCTGCATCTGGAAGCAGAAGCACCGCACAGATCGGCCCCGCGGAAGCCAAAAACTTGGAGACCGAGTGGTGGTACAGCTTCTTGCAGAAGCAGAGCGATTCCGGTAATTTTGATCCATTTTTTTCGGCTCATTTTTCGCTCTAATCCTTCAAAATCTCCGTGGGTTTTGTAGATTGTAGGTGATTCTAGCCCCCAAGTTGGTAAATTTACTTGCTTTGATGCGTTTTTAGTAGAAATTTCTACTAATTAGATGCTTGATTACGCCTGTCATTCAATCTGACATGCAAACCATGTGCAGTTCCAATCTCTGGTTCAATATGACATGCGAATACGAAGGGAAAAAGGGCACGCTTTTAACCATTCTTTGAGCTAAGGCCCGATCTGGATGTAGGTTTTTTTTTTTTTTTTTTTGGGTATGATTGGAAGGGAGGAGTTTGATTTTTGCTCCTTGAAAGGTCTTAAGCATCCATGATTTGATAGGATAGCATATTTCAACCTGCATGCGAAATGTTTGATCTTATTCCCGAAAAAATAACTTACGATCCTGTTTAGATGCGTAAATATCTTGTTTAGTGCATCTCCATGATTTACTTGAAAAGCTTGTACATTTCGTACGTGAGAAGTGTGTTTTCAAAGTCTAAAATTGGATACTTTATTCGATATTCAAGTTGTTTTTTTCCGGAAAGGGTAAATCACCTCGTATATGAAATATACTATTCTACCAAGGCGTAAAAATCAAACTCCTTTTTGTTTTACCATCATACTATAAAATTCTTATACCGAATAAGTTAATTCTTGGATAACTTATTTCTGACATCCGAACAGGACCTAAGTGAATTTAAAAAGATGTGTTGAATAAGATGTTCGTGCATCCAAACAGAGCCTGAAATATACTGGGAATGTTTATTACAAGGAGAGAACAACACTCCATCTCTTGGTGAATGTATTTGCTGGTTTACGTGTATCATCCATCGACTCAACACTAGAATTTGTTTTCAGAACCTGTGCAGACTCGACTTAAACAGTCATCATCGTAAAAAACAATGATAAATGATCTTCTTGTAACTCTCCTCTAATTTTTTTTATTATGAATTTGGATATTTATTAGTGTCTTATCAAATTTTCCTTCTCAGCTTTTTTTTCGGTGATTCGTTTCTTAGTTGTGTTTTGTCTTCTATGGTCCACATTTTTCTGCAATTCTGGTCTCCAAAATGATGCAGACATTTGCAGCTAATGACATTAGAAATTTCTCCCGAGCAAATTTTCCTGCAATAGAGTTGCTTGAGTAGGTCGATATGGTGGCGATTTCTTGTGTTTCCGTTACATATTATCTTTTCAAAACCTTTTTGCCGACCTATTTGTGAAAAGTGTCTATACTGAGCTACAGATAGTAAAGCATGTAATGAACGGTTAGTCAAATAAAAGATAGATGATTTTTGGAATGTATTAGAACTAATAGCCTTCGACTTGCTGCAAAGATATGTTCCTTTGTCCATGAATGCCTTCAATGTGATCAGATATGTTAGTTTCTTGCAGAATGGTGAGTTATCACTATTGCAGTAAGCGGGTCGGTACTCATTTCTCTTTTCCTTCTCTTTTTCTGTGCGTGATCAAATTGCGACGCTTCTCTTTTCTTCTTTCAGAGTATTGTTTGATTGTAGTTTTCCTCTCTGAATATTGTTCCTTTATGAATAGTTTTGTAGTCTTTATTTTTTATCTTTATTATATAGGTTAGTGTTTAGGTAGTTGAGCCGAAAAATGGGAAAACTTGCGGCGCTTTAGTAAGTGGGATGGGACATATTTATAAATCATTGTGTTGCTCGTAGCTTCTAAAGCACTATCGTTTAACATAGAACTTACATTAGAGATTTTATACCAGAGACAGATTTTGGACCTCAGACCTTTCTAGCATGATGCTACAGCGCTTCCTTTGCGTATTTTAGCTGGATATTTATGTCAGTTCAACCTTTCTAGCTATTACTTTACCATGTTTCGCTATTGATAGCTCGGCAGAGTGCAAGAAATATTAGAGCGGAATATGTTAAGCAACTTTTGCCTGATTAGCTTGCCTATTTGTATGAACATCTTTATTTTCTCTCTCAATAAATTTATAAAACATTGATTTCAAACTCAACCTACAGGAGTAACTATTCCTCCTGACGAGGGTGAAGCATTCAAACATTTCTTCAGGATATCAAAGAAAACCTTCGAGTACATCTGCTCTCTTGTGAGGGAGGATTTGGTGTCAAGGCCTCCTTCCGGCCTCATAAACATCGAAGGGAGGCTTCTTAGTGTCGAGAAGCAAGTCGCCATTGCCTTGCGAAGGCTTGCATCCGGCGACTCCCAAGTGTCTGTGGGCGCTGCTTTCAATGTTGGCCAATCCACGGTTTCCCAGGTGACATGGAGGTTCATCGAGTCGATGGAAGCTCGCGGCAAGCACCATTTAAACTGGCCCAACCAAGCCCGAATAGAGGAAATCAAAACCCATTTCGAAATGGCTTTCGGCTTGCCCAACTGTTGTGGGGCCATTGGCGCAACCCATATTATAATGACTTTACCTGCAATAGAAACATCTGATGATTGGTGCGACAAGGAGAGAAACTATAGTATGTTTTTACAAGGGGTCGTCGACCATGAGATGAGGTTTCTTGATATTGTAACTGGTTGGCCAGGAAGCATGAGCATCTCCCGCCTTTTGAAGCACTCATACTTCTTCAGGCTTTGCGAGAGCGGTAAGCGCTTGAACGGGCCCGCGAAGAAGCTTGTAGAGAACGAGGAGATTAGGGAATACATAGTAGGGGATGCGGCCTACCCTCTTTTTTCATGGCTTATGGTTCCTTATGAAGGTAAAAGCCTATGTGCCTCGATGAACACATTCAATGCCGGGCATACAGCAGCGAGATCACTCGCGTCAAGAGCGTTGTCGCGGTTAAAGGGCACGTGGAGGATACTGAACAAGGTCATGTGGCGGCCGGATAAGCACAAACTGCCCAGCACTATCCTTGTTTGCTGCTTGCTTCACAACATTGTTATCGACTGTGGAGATGAATTGGATGCTGACGTCGCCCTACCGGAACATCATGACGTCGGATATGAGGAGCAGAGTATGCAGCAAGAGGGTTCCTTGGGGCAGGCGATGAGAGAGATCTTAACAAAATATTTGCGGCCCATTTGAAGCTCCTTGTTAGAAATGAATATGCTTTTATTTCTTTTGCAAATGTTTTGCGCAATGCTGTCGCTTATCTTGCAAGTTTGAACTTGTTGGTTCTCGGCAAGATGCTCATCTGATGCTAAATGTTGATTCAATGATAATCATTCTCTTCCCTACCTATTATTCTCAATACTTACTACTTATTTCCCAACCTTACAATTGTTACAATCTGGTCCTAAACATTCATGTTGTTGCGACTTCACCATATCGCTTAAATTTTTACATTGAAGTATACATAATCATCATATCATTTGATAATTATGTAACTGGAATTCGACAGGAAAGGTAAGATTGCAACAAAAAGTAAAGATTGCGGACCGAACTGTAACAATTGTAATAATATTCATTGATCATGCACATACATCCCTGAGAACTCAGAATGAAAGACATGCAATAGCACACACATATTCACATACATGAACTGAAAACAGAATACGGTGAGAGGCAGAGGCTGCGAGGAAGAGGATGGCAATTAGAGAACACGCCGATTTGTTGCAGGAAATTCCGTTCGACGGTTGGCTCGTAGTCGAAGGTGTGATCTTGGATTCAACCCCTGCATCAGAAATAAAAGGTAAAAATCATGGAATTTCAGAGGATTAGATTGTATTCAGAGTATACCTGATTACATACTAATGTTTAGTACTTTTTCATTTTATGTAAATCATCGTCGAACCTGACGTACCGGTCGGGATTGATGATGTCGACGGCGGTGTGGTGCTCCTCGGGGCCGACGGTGTGGATGGGGTCTCCTGTGCAGAGTTGGTCGGGGTCGACGGTGTTGCTGGTGCCTACGGTGTCGGGCTGGTCGCGACGCCTGGTTTGGCAGGGTTAGCGGTAGCTGCCGGAGACTCCGCTCGTGCACCTGCTGCAGCTGCGGTAACCATTTAAAAGAACACAATTTTTCGATCCGAGTGCCTTCAATTCACTTGTTATGAAAAAATTTACAATGGCTTGTTACAGGTAGTGGTGTTTGAACCTCACAGGCACCCGGAAGCTCGAGGGCGCGGGTTTCGCAAATGATCATGCCAGGGGATGAAGCGGGTGGCTGAGACCGAACACTGCCCGCAAGCATGGAGCAGCACGAGGAGGAGGGCGCCGACGTGTTGCCCGTGAGGAAGTCGAGGCAGGGGGCGAGGCCCACGATCACAGCCGCACAGTTGGATTGGGCCGAGGCACAGTTCGCGAGCAGTAGTCCCACTGTAGCCAAGGCTACAGTGAGCATCGGAACGCTTGGAACCATTCTTTCTGATTGGATTGGATTGGATTGGATTGGATTTCGAAGGGGTTATAAATAATTTTGATAGACGAAAAAAGGAAAGAAAAGTTGAAATTGGGTTAGTTTTGGTGACCAACTTTTCCTACTAGAACTGTTGTGGGATGTTGAAAGATCCATTTTTGTGTATAATAAAACTATTAATTATAAGAGATTTGAGTAGGTGGTAGTACGATTAGTTAAGGGTAGTTATTTTATGTTTCCAATAACTTTTCCGGGTGACAAAAATTTCAAACTCCGAAATTAATGGAATAAATTATGCTAGGATTCTCAAATTAGTAGCACAGTTGGTATGTTTATTTTAAAAAATATATAAAATGTCATTATATTTTTGCATGCCAATTTTTTATTTTTCAAGGTATTGTAATTTTAGTAGTTATACTATTTCTCCTCTAAAATGGATAATTGAAAGTTTGGAAATGTGATCCACGCTGTTTAGTTTTTAGTCTTTATGGCAAATTTTTTATCTTGGTACCGTCACTATTTAGTGCAGTTGGTAAATATTTCTCTTTCGGGCAGCGTGATTTAAATTTGATTTCTGATTCATGAAGGATGCGTGCATGTGTGTGACTCACGTACATCTAAAGAAAATTAAGAAAAAACCTCATCAGTGAATAACGAGGTTATGTAGAGAGAAATTAATATTTCCTTTTGGGGCAGATTCGGAGTGAATTTTAAAAAATCTTAACCCGAGTACCAAAATGAAAATCCAAACTCGAACCCGAACCCATCAGATTTTGAAAATTCGAAACCAAAATCAAATTCGACAAACAAACCGAAACCTGCAAAAGAACCAAAAATTTGAACCCAAAATTAATCATTTTTTCGCCAAATTTTTAAAAACATATCATATGCAAATCTAAAATTTTAAAGTACAAATTTAAATTCTATATATTATATAATATAATATCTGTTGGGATTCGGGTTTGAGTTGAGTGGAGATAAAAACGATACCCTGGAACCTGAATCCATGGACTTTCCGTTTTTTATACCCGTAATGGAAACCATACCCGTTATAGTACTTGTTAAACGCAAAGCAGCTCTGTTCGGGTTGAGGTTCAGATAAGATCCTGGGTATCCGTGCCCATTGACATCCTAATTTCCTCTGTAATGTATACAATTTTTTTCCCCCATCCAAATTAGTTCAAATTCAAAATCTCAGCTTGTACATTTTAGCCAAGCAACAATTGGCCCGGCCCAGCCAAATTTTGAGAACCTTTGCATCAAATACATGGTGCGTAGTCCAGAGTAGGGCTAGTAATTCAGTTTGCTGTTCGTGAGCCAGCTCGGGCTTAGCTCGAAATAAGCTCGAGGTTGATTTAATAAACGAGCCGAGTGCGAGCTAAAATTTTCAGCGCGAAATTGTAACGGGCCGAACCTGAGCTAGGTTAAGCTTGCTCATGTATTACACGAGTCGAAAATAACCTGATCGTAGCTCGCTCGTATTAGGCTCGTTGATAGCATTAGTCGGAGGATCCCACACGTGCGTTATAAAATTATGTTTTCACAAAACCGTTGTAGAAATTATTTATAAGAATTGCTTTGCAGAGTTTTATTGTAGGTTTTTTAATCATATTTTATCTTCTTTAAAAAAAAAGACTTTAATGTAGTCTAAAATAACAAATAATATTTTTATTCAACCATCCAAATTACAACATCTACAAAATATAAATCCCAAATATCAAGAATACAAAACAAGCATGAAATAACCAAAAAAAAAAAAAGAATACAAAACAAAACAACAACTACACTCAAACAAACGACTCAATGTGATAAGTAAACCACAGTACACAATATAAGAGACTGGAGCAGTAGTAATCCGTAGCACTCTAGAATACGGCAACGGATACTAAAGCCGCAAGGAATAAGACGGAAATCGTCGCCGACTTTGTAGAAACCCCATCGGATGATTGGGCTGTGGTGGAAGGAGTGGTCTTAGAGCCTGTTCCTGCATTAAAAAAAAAAAAAAAAAAAAAAAAAAAAAAAAAAAAAAAAAAAAAAAAAAAAACCCTGTAAAAATAAGTTCAAAAATTTATTAAGTATTTGTTTTAATTTTTTTATATTTTATTATTGATTTATTGGCACGAAGGTGACAAAATTTAGATTTTATATTATTTTATTTATTGTGACCATCGTTGTTTAGAACAGTTAGTTATTATCTTCTTTTTCAAACTATAATATTTTTGTTTATATACTGCTTCGATGTTGTGTACGCTAATTAACTTTTAATTTTAAAATATTAATCATTAGTAATAGTAGGGACAATAATCTAAAAGTGTTCGCTCAACTAGTCCACCTACTCTTATACGTACCCACTTATAGACCATTCAAACCCATAATTTTTTTTAAAAAAAAATTGTGTTGCATAATTTAAATTAACTTTAGTAGCCATGCAATTCACCTGAGGCACTTGGCACTGAGGGTGTGGTCGGCGTCGTCGGCGTCGCAGGCGTGGTAGCGCCACTTGGCATTGTTGGGGTCTCCGGCGTGGTCGGCGTCGCCGGCGTGGTCGTAACAGGAGTTGGAGAAGCAGTCGGCGATGCAGCCGGTGCGCCGGAAACAGCTGCCACAATCAAAATCATTCCTCCAATTTTAGCCCAAATTCAACTCAAATTCAAAATTCTTAGCGTAGATTCAGATGTCGGAATAAGTTATCTCATAATAATTCGCGCTTGCTTACTATATATAAAATTTGCTATTGTAGTAGATATCTTAACATTAAGAGATATACCGAATAATATGTTCATGCATATAATGTGAGAGATTTGAGTTTACGTACCGTTGCATTGGCTAACCGGCGGGGTTTTGACTTTGCAGGCACCGGGGAGCTCGAGTGCGCGAGTGTTGTTGATAGCGACACCGAGGGACGAGGCGGCGCCACCCAGCACGGCACAGAGGCACTGCGGCTGAGACTGCAGGATGCTGGAAAGCGCCGAGCAGCACGGCGAGCCGGGGACGGAGGTATTGCCCGTCATGAACCCTAGGCAGGGCGCCAGGCTGATGATCGCCGTCACGCAGCCCGTCTGCGCCACGGCGTAGCGGGCCGAGAGGATCGCAGTGGCGACAGCGAAGGCGAGGCCTAGAGACATGATTTTGTGGGCCATTTTGGGGGATGATAACTTTATATGAAAGTGTGTATCTAGTGAGAGTGTGTGAGATGTTGTTGTAGAGTTTGTGTTTGTGTTGTGATTGTGGAGAGGGGGGGGATTGATGGATTAGGGTTTATAAAGAGGTAGGGCGGTGAGGGTGCAAATTGGGAACCAAATTGGTGGCCAACTTTTTCTACTAACAACTCTATTTGGACTTTGAAAACATTTTGGAGGGAGAGTGTGGTGGCAACTAATAATTCTCAAGTAAATTATTGCTTATACCCGGTGCATCTAAAAACTTCTGTCATTCATTCCATCTCATCCTTCAATTTGTACAGTCTTAACTGTTATCATAGCTCATCTAGTTTTTAGATCAGAAAGAGACTGTAACTCAGTGTGGGGCTGGAGATTGAAGTATAAGATGACACAGATGATGGGGATAATATGTGGTGCGTAGAGTATGTAGACGCACCGGGTGCACGAAAGGATTTTCAGAGGGGTGTTGGTAGGGATAAGCTTTGTTTTTTTTATGGTTGGCCACCATCTCTCCTGCCCCCTTGCTTGTTCCAACTAGAATATTCCTAATTTTTTTTTTTACTACTATTATTTGGACAAAATTAATTTCAAAAACTATTTGGACAAAATTTTATGAGAAAGCTCTCCTATAATTATTAATATAAGTGTTAATAATATATTAATATTAGTCCTCAAAATTATTTTCTTCTACCCGAAAAAGAAATATGATAATTTTAGGTTAATAAATTATTCTTATATTTTTGTGCATGATGGAAGCTATTTTATTTTTAATTAACTGTTTCAATTATCTGTTGCATGAAATGCTTTCCAATAAATATTTTGCACTTGGACTAATCCAGTCCATGTGTGATGTGGTAAACCAAGTCCAATAAGTGTTTCTCCTACCAATCTTGCAAAAAAAAAAAAAAAAAAAAAAAAAAAAAAAAAAAAAAAAANCTTTTTTTTTTTTTTTGTCTAAATAGAGTTTAGGAAGGGAGTGCTCACCTACTTTGCTTTCCTTTTATTTCAGTGATAGAACATTCCAAATGTATATTATGAATTTAGATACCAAATTTTATATTTTTCAAAATTATTTGTGTAGTGACCGAAAGTTCTCAAAATCGATAAATTTAATGACTGATGTAATTCGAGTGTAAGAATATATGGTGTTCAACAGCCCAACTTAGATAAATTTTGATTTTTTTTTTCACTATCTAGAATAAGATCAGTACTTCTACTTTAAAATTTATTTTTCATTATCATTTTAAATAAAATTTTTATTTTTCAGTTATTTATTTTGAGACCACTTAGTCGTTAGATAAGAAACGTTAACAAACCGTAATATTTGATTTCAGATACTTTCAATAATATAGACTATGCCTATTAAAATTAATCGTGGATTCAAATGTCTTATCATTAAAACAAAGCATAAAAAAAGACCTCAATTTTGACACTATTAAAGATAGGGCTACACTATTACGTACTTGACCAGTTCACCATTAAGGTGGATTAGGTAAACTGGTTAATTAATCCTTTAATAATTGAAGCATTTTGTCTAAATTCTTAATTAATTGTGCTTTATATGCAATCATATCTTATAATAATAGTTATATTAATCAGATAATCACATATAATTTTAATTGTACCAATGCATGCATGTGGTTGCTACAAAGAACTGTTAAATTATTGGTTTGGTGAAAGAGGCTCACATGAAGCTCATTATCGATAAGAGGAGACAAGGAAATGATTAAATAATAATATTCTTTATTAATTTTACATGTAATTAGTGACAATTAGGGTTTAACATGCCAAAACTTTACGTCATTAGCTATGTTTATGTGCGTAAACTAGTTTATATATATAAAAATGTGGAACTAATTAAAAGTTTACCTAAAAAAACTCTTGCTAAGTGAAACACTCGAAATAGATTTCTGAGGTCCAAAAATATTAATTCTAATTAGGATATAGTATTGTTTCATAAAGTTTTATTTACAAAACAACTGCATCATACCCATTTGAATAATTGGGCGCCACATTTTTATATATATAAACTAGTTTACAGAAAAAAAGATAGCATATTATATGCTCCGTTCATATTTTTAAGAAATGAATTTAGCTGAAAATTCGAATTTAAAACTTCGGAAACCAACCATTAAACCTTTTGCCGATTATGTTTCATAAAGTTTTTATTTACAAAGGGTGGCATCTTTGGTTTTCTTTTTCCTCTTTTCTAATATACTTTTTAATATATTATTTATTCTTCAAAAATTAGTTTCAACTATTCAAACTTTACATAATTATTTTAAAAAAGTCATCTAAAACTTTTTTTTTAAAAATAAACTATATATTTTATAATTAATTAAAAATATTTTTAAAATAAAATTACAATACAAAAAAAATAAAAATGTACTAAAATGAACTGGCCCGTAACTCGGCCCGACCCGGCCCGGCCCGGTTCGGGCAGTGGCCCATGTTTGGCCATAGCCCAACAAAAGGTCACCCGGACTGGCCCGGCCCGGATGTTATTTTGGGTTGGGCCGAGCCACCTTGTGGCCCGTTCCGGCCCGAAATATCTGGGCCATGCCAATCTGACGTGGCCGAGATTACACCCCTATGGACTTGATCGTTACATTTTATATGAGAGCCGATTCATTATGAGATGGATCTCATATAGCCTGGTGATCTTAGGCTACAGAAGCACTAGAAAATTAGATCCCGACTAGAATATCGTGAACTAGAGAAGAGGAGTATGAAACCACATAATTAATTTTATTTTTAAATAGAGATGGTCATTTGTTCCGCAGGGTCTCTGATACATTTTATTTATTTATTTATAGGGGTTATTGGGTTACACATAGTTAGAATTACACTGCAGTTGTAACTGTATGCAAATCTAAATCTAATGTTTCTTTTGATACATTTGAATTCAATTGCTACAGTTACAATTTCACGAAAAGGCTCAATTGCAATAGTTGAAACTGCAGCTAAATTAGTCGTAGTTCCAACTGAAGCACTTGAAAAGAGTGATTTTAAATATAGATAAGCTTATCTCCCTAATAAATATTTGTTTTTTCTTTCCTACATAGAGGGTAATCTCACCCTCTTATATAGAAAAAAAGATAGAAATTCGTAAATATACTTCTCAACTATACGCAACCAAATAAAATATTTATAACTGCAACACTCTTCTGCATGCAATCAAACAAGATGCATATAATTATAATTACTGCATTCCAATTGTATACACTTTTAACCTTACTACGTACATTTATAATTTTGTCGGACCCTCTTCGTTTCTCCATAACTAATTTTTAGATTGAATTGAAGTTCATATGGAAATTTTTTTCTAAACCGCTGCTTGCTTGATAGAAAGTGAATGGCTTCAAAAGTGTCGCTACTATCCCAATTTTTTTTATTGTTTTATTAAAAATTTCGACACTAATACCTAAAAAGGTGAAAGAAAAGGGCTTTTTTATAAAATAACCCTCCAAAATTTAAAAATTAGAGAAATAATCCTGTCAAAATTTTATTTGAAAAAATAACACCCATTTTGCCACGTAAGGGTCACGTCAGATTTTTGCTATGAATGCGGTGAATCATTCACCGCCTTCACATACATATAATGAAGGCGGTGAATAATTTACCACCTTTATAATATATATGTGAAGGCGGTGAATCATTTAGTGCAAAATACTTCAAATTTATCGAAATTTGTCTAAGTTCTGAAGTTAAACACAGATAAGACGATGAATCATTCACCGTCTTCACATATATATTATGAAAGCGGTGAATGATCATTCACCGCCTTCATTATATATATATAAAGACAGTGAATCATCCGCCGCCTTTATAGCAAAAATCCAACGTGGCGAAAGGAGGGTTAATTTTTCAAACAAAATTTTGATAGGATTATTTTGCTAATTTAAAATTTTTGGAGGGTCATTTTATAAAAAAGCCCGAAAGAAAATTACAGTTGTTAATTTTTTAATTTTTTGTTTCTATTTTTTAATCTCTGATAATTGACTTCGACGTAATCCTAGACAAAGTAATTTGCGGCATTTTTAGAATTTAACTTATGTCGAATCAAATAACAAAAACACATATTTACGACTAAAAATAATTTTAGTTCCCTCCACTTTTCGTTAAACAAACATGCTCTGGACTTAGCTCCGAGTCTAAACTCGGTAGCGACTCAGTTGGGTTTCGTTCACGAAACCCAAATTGAATCCGAACCTAACCCGAACAAATCGACCCTTGCGGTTTCGTCCAAACAATGCCAAGAAATTTGCACTCGCGGTCGCAAACCAACCACACCTAACCATTTTGGACCCTGTCGAATTCCCCGAGCCACTAAATTTCCGCCACGTGTAGCTTTAATTCTCACGCTAACGTATTCATTTCTAAAAGCTTAGGTCCCATACACATTCCCACCTAACTTAAGCCGTTACATTTTTCACAAGTAATCAAAAATTAGCTATAGTCGCTAACTACCATAACCAACCCTCAATCTACCTCAAATTTCATCATACACCCTCTTACTATATATATATATATATATTATATATATATAGACACACACACAGGAGTACTTATCATCTTTAACAAGTTCTCATAGTACAAAAATTTCATTAATCCCTCAAAACTTAGATCAAGAGATATGGAGTTCATTAAGCATAATGTTAGGGAGATAATGCTTCTACTAGCCGTGATTTTAGTTTTTGGGGCTGCGCCGATCTCCGGGCAGGTCGCGTCGTCGTGCACGAGCTCCCTCATTTCGAGCTTCACTCCGTGCTTCAACTTCCTCACCGGGAGCACCAACGGCGGCGGCAGCGGGTCTCCGACCACCGACTGCTGCAAGTCCCTTGCTGGGGTCATTACCAGCAGCACCAGCTGCATGTGCCTGATACTGACAGGAAATGTCCCTTTTGGCCTACCAATCAACCGGACCCTGGCCATCTCGTTGCCGCGGATCTGCCGCTCGATGTCGGTGCCCCTGCAGTGCAATGGTTCGATCATTTCGACTCGAAATCTCTACGAATTTTTTCAGACGTAATGAATTTGGCCGAGTTTTCTCTTAAGTGACAAATTTTTATTTTTATTCTTATTTGTGTGTTGCAGATGTTGCCACTCCACTTCCTGGCCCAGGTACTCTTCTTTAAATTGTGATAGAAACATTTACACTTCTCCCCAAAACCTTATAAATATTTACATAGTAGCCCCTAACTGCAATCCACATTTTGTAACCTAACAGGTTCTTCTATTGCATTTGGACCTGCACTTCCCCCACTAGGTAAGATTTTTTTTTTTTTAAAAAGTTTGAAATGGTCATATGACAATATACACTAACATTTTATTTTTTTTTCAAAAATGTTCGAATTGATCGATGCAGCACCGACGCCACCACAATCGTCGATTCCTCCTCT